>NW_028318294.1:9435000-9695000 GCF_062004578.1 Staurois parvus | reverse complement strand
ATATGCAGGTTGCAGTTGGTATGTCTTTTTGGCCCATTTTGCAGTGTATTTTGCATTTTTAAACGCGTTTTTGATGTGTTTTTTTTATGTTTGGTATTTTTGTTGGCCAATAGGAAAGTATGACAGTTCTGTTCATGTGCTGTGACTTTGATGCAATTTTAAAACAATTTTAAGCATCAAAGTCACATCAAAGTCACACTACATGAACAGAAATGTCATACTTTTCTATTAGCAAAAAAAAAAGCAAAAAGCATAAAAAGCGCAACACTTGTGTTTTTGGTGCGGGTCCAATGAAGTCTATTACACGCAAAACGCAATCTACTGCAGGAAAAAAATGTCCCTGACCCTTTAAGAAAAAAAAATAGCATCAGCTCAAAACGCACAGATGTGAACTAGATCCATAGGAAGCCATGTTAAATGGACTGTAGTGTGTTTTTGCAAACTGGATAATGCACTGAAATCTAAGTGTGAGCCTGGGGTAAGTCAATGACCTGCAGCAAGTGTTCAGTTGAAGATGAGTTTTGCAGCTTAGGCTATTTATTTTTTGACACCTGATGGGGGAACAGGAAAAAAATAACTGGGCTTTACCAATCTCAATTGCTCTCCCCTGAAGTCACATTCACTATTCCTGCTGTTCAATTAACTTTTATCACGTGAAATGCATCTTAGCTCATCTATGGGTCCATCTACTAGACAGCAGGGAAAGTGAGTGTAACGTTTTGCTCTACACCCGCCCAGCGAATTTAGCTTTGTTCTGCCCAAAGCCACCGCATGCCAGGTCCTTCACCACCATCTTCATTGGTCACATCATCTTTATTATTATTATTATTATACAGGATTTATATAGCACCAACAGTTTACACAGCACTTTACAAAATGAAGGTGACATTACAGTTACAATACAATTTGGTACAAGAGGAAACAGAGGGCCCGGCTCCTTAGAGCTCACAATCTAGGAGGAAGGGTTGAGTGATACAAAAGGTAATAGCTGTGGGGGGGATGAGCTGATGGAGGAAATAAATGGTGGTTTACTAGGTAGAAGCAGGATAGACTTCTTTAAAGAGAAAGGTTTTCAGGGATCGTCTAAAAGTGGATAGATTTGGAGACAGCTGGACAGATTGGGGTAGAGAGTTCCATAGGATGGGAGAAACTCAGGAGAAGTTCTGGAGGTGAGCATGGGTGAAGGTGACACAGGAACTAGAGAGCAGAAGGTCTTCTGGGAACTGGCTGTATTTTCTGAGTCCAAACCAGTGGGGGACCCCAGAAGAGGAGGACTGGGGCTGCTCTGTGCAAAACCATTGCACAGAGCAGGTAAGTATAATATGTTTGTTATTTTTATTTTTTTTTTAAAATGAAGGTTTAATGTTACTTCAAGTATTGCATTTATTATACAGGTCTACACATCTGTCCAAAAAGTGGGGCACCTATGGAGGAACGCAGGACAGATGGATTTGGTTCCAAAAGAGGGACTACTGGGAGGTAAAAGAAACAAACAAATCCAGCTGGAATGGCCTGGAAAATGGGAATCATAATCACACAGAGGGACAAACTCTTACATTTCGATGTATAACAGAATTAGAGACAGCATGTGTGTGTGTGGGGGGGGAGGGGGTTGGGGTGTGGGTTGGGGCGTGGGACCAGAAACAGTGTATCTACAGCCAAATCATTTTTCCGTGTTTCAGATTGGGTAGCAAGCAGCTAGAACCCCTTTCAAGGCTTTACTGCTCTTTGTATCACTGCTAGGGAGACTAAATCACTTTGTTTGTCTAAATGACAAATTTAAATTTCCTACTATTCAAAATAAATAAATTACAAATTTAAAAGGTTCATAAAGTATATTACTGACAACTCAGCCAGTCAGTGCGGTCCCTGCAGCAGAAAAAGCACCAAACAAGTTCATGACCAAAGTATCAATACTATGGTCCAAATGGAAGCTGCCTAGAAGGGACCCAAGTGCCATGTCAAAATGTTAAATCATTGAATAAATATGTACAAAAATCTCATAGGAGACTCTGAGAGCAGATGAAGCCATAGGTCCATGCTGGTGTCAGTCAAACTCCTATGGAGGGAGCTGGGGGCATGGCTTACCAGCACTCTGTGTGTCTATGGACACACACAGCCTTGTTTGGGATGGTCCCCCCATGGGTAGCCCTTGCTAAGGGGGTGCTCAGAGTTAAAGTGATAGACAGGGTGAAGATGGAAGCCTCTGCAGTGATGACAGCACACCGCTGGACGGCTTCATTTTAAGGTAAGTCCTCCATAACAAGCTAGTATGCAATTTATGGGTGTAAAAGAAATTAGTGTAAAAAATAAAAAAAAAATCTTCATCACCCCCCACAAGTAGTACAGTGTAACTATGGTGACACTGTACTGCTAGGGTGACAGTATGTTAAAAAAAAAACATACATAATATAAAAAAATAAAATAAAAATGTAAAAAAAAACATTTTGAAAAATTATAATTTTTGGTTATAACCTAATTTGGGTTATTTTTTTATTTTTTTTACTAAAAACATAGCTGAATACATTTTGGCCAAGATTTGTGAAGAAAGATTATTTATTTGCAAATTTTTATAAGAAAAACACTTTTTTTCAAAATTTTGGGACATTTTCATTTATATAGCAAAAAAAAAAAAATCCCAGTGGTGAATAAATACCACCAAAATAAAGTTTTATCCGTCTCAAAAAAAATGCTAAAACATTCATATGGGTACAGTGTTGCATGACCGCACAATTGTCATTCAAAGTGTGATAGCGCTGAAAGCTGAAAATTGGCCTGAACAGGAAGGGGGTGAAAGTGCCCAGACTTGAAGTGGTTAATATGTATTTAAAGTTGTTCCAAAGTCAATATGGTTGTGACCTGGTTGTATGGTTGAATGGTTGTGCATTCTCTGCATTAAGGTATGAAGCTCCCCACTATTTGTTCTGCCTCTCTTTCCCTAAACACTTAGATGACTTTTGTCACCACTCCAGCAGTGTCCCGTCTGCAGCACCACTCTTTTGACTTCCTAGTCTCACAAGAGACATTGAGAGCAGTGGGAGCCCTAGCCTCCTGCTGCTGTCAATTAAACTCCAGTGAGAAGGAAGCGAGGGCGTGGCTTACCGGTGTGTGTGTCTATAGATGCATACAGTCTGGCTCAGGAGCACACCCACTTGAGTGCCTCCATAGCACACCGCTTCCTAAGGGGGCACTCGAATGAAGGAGTGGACAGCGTCAATGGGGGACTACCAAAGATGAGGCAGAGGACCGCTCTGTGCAATATTCTTGCACAAAGCAGATAAATATAACCTCTTTTTTATTTTAATTTTAAAAAAATAGCCTTTAATAGCACTTTAAATGTAAACTTATGACCTGTGGAAGCTTTTAAAATGTCACCTAGGGAAAATATAGGGAACTGAAGTTTGTTGTTTTGCAATTTTTAGGCTTGACATGTTGAGTATTATATTCTGTGCACCAAACTAAACATTATTTCATTTTTCATCTAAAGGCATAAAATCAATCGACCCGGAAATCTCCAAACCATTTCCACCAGAAAAGAAAGAAGAGATCTTCAAGTTAAAGCTGTACGCACAGATGGACAGGATGATGGAGTCCTTCGTTGTCAAATCGGGAAGACCAAGATTTTTTGAAAGAAGACAAGAAGAACTTCAGATTGCACAGCAGTATGGATATGTGCCGAGGTGAAGACAGGACCGACATTTCTTTACAGACACACATTGGTCAACACACATTGACTGGCATACACCGACCTACACTAACAGAGGACGTCCACATGTACATAAACTGACTGCTACATACTTTAGAGAGATGACAACCAAATGAGGAGAGAGTAGATCACACACACAGATTATAGGATGAGGCCTGCTACAAACATACACCCAACATTAGAAAAACGATGACCAGCATCGAGTAGGGTAGCTTAGAGTAGCTTAGTGTAGGTCCTGCCCTAGGAGAGTCTACCTTGTCGTGGTGGGCAGGCTTGACATCTGTTGGTCAAAAGTGTGTCAAGTGAATGGCAGAGAGGATCGCTAGATCTCCACTTTTGGCCAATTGATTTCACCAAAGGACTCTCTGTTTAATCAGAGTACATGAAGACAATTTAAAGGTTTATAATTTTATAAACATACAATAAAAAAATTGGTATAGTTCCATTTTCATTGCTTCCTCTTGTTTTTATTTATCCCTTTCATGACCAGGGGTTATTAACCTCCCTGGCGGTATGATTATTTCAGATTTTTGGTGCTGAAAGCGGTACCATTAATTTTGCATAGAAATTTGGCGTTTTATATTGTAGGCCTGTAATTTTTAGCAATAACTCACTGAAATCTGTCCGAACAAGAGTCTAGTAAACATCTCGGGTTGGATAAAACTTGAAACACAAAATCATAAATTATAAAATATGAAATAATAATATAATAATAATACATTTAATTCAATATAATCAAACCAAAAACACTGAAATTTGAAATAGAGCGCCAAGTTCGCACATCACTGAGCAAAGTCGCAAAATTGTTTTCAGTGTCTGATGACGAATTTCCCCACGAATCATTATCACTCAATTCTGCAAGTGGTTCTGATTTACTATCGCTGTTCTGTAGCTGGTCTAAAACCGCTTTTGACCTAAAGGGACGCTTTGTGGACGTTTCTCAGTTTCCAGGCAGAAAGAACAGTAAAAATGTAGGCGGGGCACAGGACAAAATATATGTGAAATGCTTTGATACAGTAATGTTTTACTATGTGATTTTAGTGAATGTCACTTTTTGTCATTTTCAAATTTCCCGCCGTTCCGTCCCCTGTATGTCCTGACGCTTGCAGGAGACGAAACCCAGATGACAGATGCCGGCATCTGCCAAATTACATTGCCAGGGACACTGCAGGGGGGGCATTGTGGGAGCGCAGGACAAGGTAAGAGAAGAACAGATCCCGGAGAAGCGCTGCATGGTAAGCCCGAGTGTAGCTCAGGGTTACTGCTTGTGGTACCGAAATTTTACCCCGAGCTACACTCAGGAATACCTCCAGGGAGGCTACAACTTGCACATACAGGCCACATTTAGCAGTTTTATTTCTAGTATGCATCAGCTAACCTGACAATCAGGGGCGGACTGACAACTCATAGGGCCCCCCGGCAATAGGGGATCATGGGGCCGCTGTGTCCTTGCCCAAAACTCAAAAAAGCCTATGAAAAAGGTACCAGGGGTATCTCATGAGGCCCCCTACTGACCCCGGGCCCTGGGGCAGTGCCCGAGTTTCCAAATGGTCAGTCCGCCCCTGCTGACAATAGTATTTTATGCACGGTTGCAAAAGGCAATTAATGAAGATATCCAAAATTGGTAACCCATAAATTAAAATAACAGCCCTAAAATGTTTCTTCCACTTCTGGTGTGTGTAGGGACGTGTAATAGGTGTTTAGGTATGTACATATGTCCTAACCATGTATTGATGTATGTATGCACTGACAAGCCCCCGATGTGATAGTAGTGACAAGGTCCTCTTTATGGAGACATCAGGGGTCTATTAGCTTCACCCCAAGAACTGGATATAAGTTTGAATCCTGTGATGAACCAATCCCTTCCATACCGGGCACTTTTACCCCTTCCTGTCCAGGCCATTTTTCAGGTTTCAGCGCTCTCACACTTTGAATGACAATTGCGCGGTCATACAACATTGTACCCAAACTAAAATGTTATCATTTTCTTCACACAACTAGAGCTTTCTTTTGGTGGTATTTAATCACCACTGGGGTTTTTATTTTTTGCTAAATTAACAAAAACAGACCAACAATTTTGAAAAAAAAACAAGTTTTTCTTTGTTTCTGTTATAAAAGTTTGCAAATAAATAATTGTTCTTCATAAATTTAGGCCAAGATGTATTCTGCTACATGTCTTTGGAGAAAATAACCCAAATTAGGATGTATTATCTAGTCTGTAGGAAAGTTATAGAGTTCACAAACTATGGGATATATCTGAAAATTGATCTATTGATTGATTGATTGATTTATATATATATATATATATATATATATATATATATATATATATATACATTTTTTATATATATAAAAATATAATTTTTAATGTTTTATTACATGTTTTTTCTCTTTTTTTAAGATTTTTTTTTTCATATTTCACTATGACCAAAGTAGTATAATGTTACCATAGTAACATTGTACTACTTTTGGGACGTGATCAGTATTTTTTTTTTTGCACAATTTGCTTATAGCAAAGGCTACGTTCACACTAACTATATCAGAAGGCGTCAGACAGGCGTTTGGGAAGCGTTTTTTACGCTTCTCAAATGCCTATGAAAATTCTGCACATGGCAGCACACAGTGCTGTTCACACTGAAGCGTTAGTGTCGCGTTTGTGTCAAGGCAAAACAGATGCCTCATGTCGAGTCAGGCGGAGTGTAAGCCTCCCATCCAAATCTATGGTGCCGCTCCTCAAACACCTGGCAGGCGTTTGTGGGGCGGTTGCGAGGCGGTTTCAGAGTGTTGAAACCATTTAACGTCATTATAGTCGTCTGTGGTGCGGTTCAGGGGTGGACTGACAACTCATGGGGCCCCTGGGCAATAGGGGATCATGGGGCCCCTGTGTCTTTGCCCAAACTCAAAAAAAGCCTATGAAAAAGGTACCAGGGGCATCTCATTTCCAAATGGTCAGTCCGCCCCTGCCAGGGGAATCTCATGGGGCCCCATACTGACCCCGGGCCCCATGAGATGGTGGGTCCTACAAGGACCTACAAGGACCAAATAACAAATGGTGCCCCAAGTAATCCAATGGGATCCAATAGTGCTCCAAATCAAACAAGTAAGTCAGAACAGGACTCAATGTGCTAAAAAAACCTCCCACCGGAACTAAAAATCAGTTCTCACCACATAACACAAAACACACGTGCATCCCAATAAACGCATAAACTAAGAACTGATCATGCAAACAAACATGAATAAATGAATAAATATATAAAGTCCCGTGAGGTGTAAAACACCTGACAATATACAAAAAACATATATAAAGTCCACAGTAATTCTTGAAAAAAAAAAAAAAATCTGATAAATGTGCAGAGATATCCAAAAATGGCTGAATTGCCCGCTCACCTCCATCTTGCGACCCGCACAGGGTCAGAAGGCCTTCAGGATCACTAACACATGGACCCTTAATAGTAGGTAATCCTCCACAGCTCTCCACACTGACCTCCCCTCATGTACAGATTCCAGCACAGGCTCACAGGGCAGCATATCTCCTCTTCAGGCACATAAGGTGGCTGCAGCCACTTGATCCCTCAGAAAATAGAAGTGAATGCTTGCATAGTGTAAAAGTATTTATTCACCAAACAAAGTATCACATATCGAATATGCTCACATTTAAAATCATCTTGTACATCACATGTAAATCAAACCTCAGATCAGATGTACTTGCATGGGTGTCCAATGTAAATAAAGAATGCATCCGGCCGGAAGTACGTCACCGCCAACGCGTATCGTCACGCTTAACACGTGACTTCATCAGGGCAAGCTGATAGGGTGACACACTTTCCTTATATAATGACCTCCTGTCAATAAATCCCATTAGTAAAGGCACTACTGCGCATCTCTAGTGGCCATTTTGATGTAGTCCATAGGTCCGGCGGCCATTTTCCCTTAGTTCATTTTGCATGTA
Source organism: Staurois parvus (assembly GCF_062004578.1). Classification (NCBI taxonomy): domain Eukaryota; kingdom Metazoa; phylum Chordata; class Amphibia; order Anura; family Ranidae; genus Staurois; species Staurois parvus. The sequence continues at coordinate 9,687,345 of NW_028318294.1, read as the reverse complement.
AATAGAATGACTGCATCAGAACAATATAGGGAAGCGGCTATTTTAATGTAGTCCATAAGTCCAGTGGCCATTTTCCCTTAGTTCATTTGCATGTAAATAAAATGACTGCATCAGAACATTATAGGGAAGCGGCCATTTTAATGTAGTCCATAAGTCCGGTGGCCATTTTCCCTTAGTTCATTTTGCATGTAACTAAAATGACTGCATCAGAACAATATAGGGAAGCGGCCATTTTAATGTAGTCCATAAGTCCGGTGGCCATTTTCCCTTAGTTCATTTTGCATATGAATGGAATAACTGCATCAGAACAATACAGGGAAGCGGCGGCCATATTACTGTGGCCCAGAACAATCTCTTTTACAGCTGCCTTATTAATAGAGGTCTGAAAATACTTCATATACTCCTTAAGAGGCAGCAAAAAAAAAGAATATATTAGTCAGGAAAAGACACACTATAAAAATATATAAAATATTAATAACAGACTGAGAGACAATAGGAGCTAATAAAAAATATTAGAAATATATGTAACAAAAAATCTTTATTAAAAATATATATAATACATATATGTATAACACATATGTATATTAAAATGATAAAATTACTAGAAAATATTAAAAATGTATAAAGAATATATCAAAAAATCTAAAAAAATCTAAACTCATGCATCTACATCTTTCAGAGGATAACACCAAGTCTCATAAAAATATTAATAACTTGTCAAAAATCTGAAATAAAACAGTTAAGATCAAAATCAATGTTCAGGCCTTTAGGATTCAAAGTTTGCATTAAGAAAATCCATTTTGATTCAGCTTGGCTCAGGCTACGTACTTTGTCGCTGCCTCTCCAATGTCGGTTATATTTTTCAATACCCCAAAAACTAAGCTGTGTTGGGTCTTTATTGTGATGCGTTAGAAGATGCCTTGATAAGCTATGCTTAGGAAACCCTTTTCTAATTTTTTGCACATGTTCCCTAAGCCTCATCCACAGCGGTCTTTTAGTCCGACCAACATACTGTAAACCGCAACTACACTCCAATGCATATACGACTCCTTCTGTCCTGCATGATATAAAATCTTTTATAGTATATTCCTTACGTGTACTATTTGCAATGAATTTATCGGAAACTCCAGGGGCATTGGCAAGATATAACATACATAAGGACGTTAGTCCAAACTTTTCCAAAGTAACCAAGTATAAATAATCCATACCTGGACTTGTTCTTTAAACAACTGCATCTCTTGCAGCAGGTCTGACTTTTTTGTTGGTTGCTCAGTGTTCTCTGTACCTATAGATTATTTACTCCTATGACCAGGGGCGGACTGACAACTCATGGGGCCCCCGGGCAATAGGGAATCATGGGGCCCCTGTGTCCTTGCCCAAACTCAAAAAAGCCTATGAAAAAGGTACCAGGGGCATCTCATGGGGCCCTCTACTTACCTCAGGCCCTCGGGCAGTGCCCGAGTTTCCAAATGGTCAGTCCGCCCCTGCCTATGACAGAACTGCTATCATGGTATGGCATCAGTTTTCCCAACCAGGGATGGACTGACAACTCATGGGTCCCCTGGGCAGTAGGGGATCATTGGGCCCCTGTGTCCTTGCCCAAACTCAAAAAAGCCTATGAAAAAGGTACCAGGAACATCTCATGGGGCCCTCTATTGACCCTGGGCCCTCGGGCAGTGCCCGAGTTTCCAAATGGTCAGTCCGCCCCTGTTCCCAACATATCTAGCAGTCATCTTCAGGTATTATGACACAGAGTGGGTGCACTGTCTCTATAGGCCTCTATGCCCCCGGACGTGGCATGCCTTAGGTGGATATCATATTTTTTTTATTAGTGTATTGCTATTGGCATGAAACATCCGACTTATATTTTTGCATTTTTTTTTTAAACACAGGCGTCCACTTACAAATATTTTCTTTGAGATAACTCTGTAATGAGTTCACTATGCTTAGTTACCATGGTTAGAGTTTGGAAAGGTGTGAGAAGAGAGAAAAGTGCTGGGTCAACTTAAACTTTATTGTAAGGTGTGAAAACATCTTGCCGATGGTTTGTTGAACTCAGCAGGCATACAGACATACAGTAAAAGCTGTTTTGATTTAACTACATTTTATAAAGCCGTGCTCAAGATAGATTTAATACTAAAAAAGAAAAAAAAATCCACCTTTTAAGAAGAACTCCAGTCTACTTAAAAACAAGATATTATTTTAAAAGCACTAACTCCTACTTCATCATAGCTTATATAGATCAGTAGAGCTCAGAGCTGTTGGTTCTCAGCATGGGACTGTATGGTCTTGGTGCTAATAACTTCAGCATCCAGTAGGTATATATAGAGAACAAAAAAAAAATATTGGTTGAATTTTGATCCATGTATGGCCAGCTTAAAGGATAAGTTCACCTTTTAACAAAAAATAATAAATGCACATTTTTTTGCAGGTTAAAAAAAGTGCATTTATTATTTTTTGTTTGTGAACAAGGACATACTGTCACCTATGTTATGTCACCATATTGCTGACTGGCTGGCTGCTTATGCATCTGGACAGTACAGTGGCTAAATGGTTAGCATGTTTGCCTGGCAGTACTAGGATTGTTGGTTCAAATCCCAGCCACAGCACCACCTACCTAGAGTTTGTATGTTCTCCCTGTGTGGGTTTCCTCCAGGTACTCTGGTTTCCTCCCACACTCCAAAGACATGCTGGTAGGTGAATTAGATCCTGTCTAAATTGTCCCTAGTATGTGTATGAATGTAAGCTAGGGACCTTAGATTGTACACCCCTTGAGGGTTAGGGATTGATGTGAATGTATAATATATATGTAAAGCACTGTGTAAATTGATGGTGCTATATAAGTACCTGAAATAAATTAAATGTAACAAATGAACTGATCTCAGAAACATCTTTAATACACATTTCTGTACAGAGTCCTCTAAGTGCCCTGGTGCTCCCCTGTTCCCCATGAGGTAATGCCTTAACTTCCTTAGCGGTTTTCCCGAGTGTAGCTTGGGATAAAATTTCAATACCAAGAGCGGTAACCCCCAGCTACACTCGGGCTTACCATGCGGCGTTGCTCAGGGGGTCCCTGCAGCACTTACCTTGTCATTCACTCCCGCGATGTGTCCCCTGCAGCCATCTCATCCGGCTTCCGTGTTTCGGTCCCTGTGACGTCGGGACGTACGGGCGCCGGAACCGGCGGCAAATTTAAAATTTTTAAAAAATGTCATTTTTGCTGTCATTGCTGTTTCAACCCATTTCACATACATTTTGTCCCTACTGCTTTGTCCTGTGCCCTGCCTGCATTTTGTTCTTTCTGCCTGGAAACTTAGAAAAGTCCATGGCGTCCAAAAAGCGTCCCTTTACGTCAAAAGCGGTTTTAAAACAGCGATAGTAAATCAGAACCACTTGCAGAATTGAGTGATAATGATTTGTGGGGAAATTCGTCATCAGACACTGAAAACGATTTTGCGACTTTGCTCAGCGATGTGTGAATTTGCCTCTGTATTTCAAATTTCAGTGTTTTTGGTTTGATTATATTATTGAATTAAATTTATTATTATATTATTATTTTTTATGATTATTTATTAAATTATAATTTATGATTTTGTTTTTCAAGTTTTATCATATCCGCGATGTTTACTAGACTCTTGTTCGGACAGATTTCAGTGAGTTATTCCTGAAAATTACAGCATACAATAAAAAACTACATATTTCCATGCAAAAAAATGGTACCGCTTTCAGCACAAAAAATCGGAAAGAATCATACTGCCAAGGAGGTTAATTAGGTGAGAAAGTCTTTTAGTCCATATAGCAGCAAAGTCCATTTTCCTTGGAACCCCAACTGGGCTCCAACCACAAGGGGTGGTAAAAGGAGCAAAGTGTCAATTACATCCTCAGCAGCACTCTCCTTCTCTTCTCATGCAGAAAGCGAAGACCAACTCTTGACCAAGACAGAGTTTCCTTTTTATAACTTTTGACCAGCAGATGGTGGTACCATTGGAAAAGCCCTGGACAATCTAACAGAGTTAACCCACCTTACCCACCAAACAGCACCACTTCTGTTGGGCAATATTAACTAAACAGTGCAGCTCACACTTAGAAAATACACTTAATCCAGGAAATAATGAGCACAACCAACACTGTAATTCCTCAGTAAACACTTGCTTACAGCCTTATATTTTTGCTATCCAATAAGTGTATGTATAGATCATTTTTTTTTTTTTAGTTTTGGATAGAAAAAGAAATGATTAGATTCATCCGATCAGGTTCTACTGGTAACCATTGCTACCATATATACATACAAACATACAACGACGGGAGAGAGTGGTCACTCCAACTGGAGGTAAGGAGGAGGTCAACTGAAAGGGTTTTTATCCCTTTCCAACTCAGTTCAAATTTTTTACCCATACTAGCAAAATAAAAAAACAAACCAGTGGTTCTCAACCAGGGTGCCATGCCTCCTTTGGGTGTTGTCTGGGTTCCCCCAGGGTGTCACAAGCACAGGACCCAGTATCTTTGGATCAACTTATAAGTTTCCATGGTGAAGGCAGGCCATCTTCCTGCACCATATCAAGTAATGGTGCTCCAGGGCCAGAATGCACAGCCCCATTGATTGCTATAGTAATGGTGGCTGGCTTGTTCGCACCATGGCAATGCATGACTCCAGGGCAAGCAGCATGCAGGGCCACCCTAGTATTGTGAAGATGGACAATAGCCTCCTCCATACCATCTCCACTTCCTGCTCTCTGCCATGCTGCTGAAGCCAAGAATTAGGGGTCTGATGTAATGAGGAGATGGTGTGATCAGCGGGACTCTATGACGGGGGGACTATGTGATTGGTGGGGGGAATAGGGGCCTCCTATGTAGAGGGGGGGGTTCTGATGGAATGAGGGGACTGTGTGATCCCAGACTCAGGTTTCCCACTGGTTAGTAATATTTAAGTTTTTACATTTTAGACTGGAGGGAATTGAGATTTTTCATAGTTTTAAAGTGACTAGAAAAAAAAAGCAGGTTGAAAAATGCAGTATTAAACTGTAGAACTACCCCCGTAGGAGCTGCTTGACTGTTGCTCAGGTATTCCCCACTACTATGCTGACAGCCAGGCACAAGGTATTTCCCCACAGACAGGTGCATACACTTTGTGCTTGTTGGAGTCAAAGACCAGTCTAGGGGTGTTATTTTGTAGTTTTATTTTAGAGGAACTTGGATAGGGTTAGGAGGTTGCAGTAGGATACTCCAAAACAGAACTATTTACAACTTAAGGACACTAACTCTTCTAAGATGGAGCATTAGGTGAAGTCCTTTGCTGGGAGCAAATGGCAGACTTCTGATTTTTCAGTGTAGAAGTAAAGAAGTTTGATTAAAGTCCCTTTCAGTAAGTGGCAGGTAGACAGAGGTCTTGGGATCACTAGCCAGTGATCCCTTTAGATAGGTCCTTAGCTGACTAGAGGACAAAAGAGGGGGAGTTAACAGCATCAAGTCCCTGAAATCCCACAATGTCTGTACATTTGTAGACAGCCTCTCTCAATGATGCCAGACGGATATTCAGTGGACTCCCCCTAAGTCAGCTTTTAGGAGAATCAGGGCTACTCATTAGTTTCAGTTTCAGGCTCTCAGGTCACCCACCCGAGGCCTCCTGGCAGCAGGTGCCAGGGGAGGCAAGTCTGCCTTGACCCTGGCGTGGTGCAATCCACTCTGGGAACGACTCAGAGCCCATGTGCTCCCAGAATATAATTACCAGCTCTCATGCAATGGGGCCATCCTTCCCTGTAATCAGCCAGAGCTGTATTCATATGCGTGCTGTTCATTTGCCTAGCTACCACCTATGTTCTGTAAATCTCTAGTGGTTTTCAGAAGGCAGGGGGAGTTCCAGGCAAACAGACCATCATGAGCAGTCCTGACTAAAACATTGCTGCACTCTGTTAAGCAGAATGCCAAGGATACATTTACCTATTAGCTCCCCTTTTAGGCAGAAGAGCAAACTACACTAATCTAACCAGGGGCGGACTGACAACTCATGGGGCCCTCGGGCAATAGGGGATCATGGGGCCCCTGTGTCCTTGCCCAAACTCAAAAAAGCCTATGAAAAAGGTACCAGGGGCATCTCATGGGGCCCCCTACTGACCCCGGGCCCTCGGGCAGTGCCTGAGTTTCCAAATGGTCAGTCCGCCCCTGAATCTAACTACGTACATCCTAGCACCTATACTAGGAGGGTGCTACAAACCAACATTTTTATTCCCCAAAATAATCTATATACATATACTAATTACCAGGGGCGGACTGACCATTTCGAAACTGGGGCACTGCCCGAGGGCCCGGGGTCAGTAGGAGGCCCCATGAGATGCCCCTGGTACCTTTTTCATAGGCTTTTTTGAGTTTGGGCAAGGACACAGGGGCCCCATGATCCCCTATTGCCCAGGGGCCCCCATGAGTTGTCAGTCCGCCCCTGCATATAATGCATTGTCGGCAAACAAGTTTTCATCTGAATCCCTACATTTTTAGATTGAAGGTATTGAGGATGCCAACAGAGTCACCCCTGGCTTGAATTTCAGCCAGTTCATTCACTGTGAGCAGACAGGCTTTTTATTGCAGAAGAGACATTCAGTAAGAATCACCTATCTAGCTGCTCTCAGTGTTCCCCAGCATGTAAATGGATCTGTGCAAATGCAGCTCAACTTACAGAACTGACCCCATTCATGCGCACCAGCATGACTAGCTCCTGCACATGTACAGGAGAGACGTCATCCCGTACCGGCCAAAGAACATGGCCCATGACCAAAACACAGAAGAACATGCAGATGAGAGATGGGGACCATGGGAGGAAAGGTGAGTATAGCTCCCTTTAGTCCTGTTTTAAGTGCTAATGGACATTTTAAGTGCTTATTAGTGAAAGTATTAGGTTTTCAAGGCTTCTGTAAGATATTTATTGTTCCCATAGAGGATTACTATTTAGATTTCTAAATGGGGATCATCACAGTGTGTTAAAGTGATTGTAAATCCTTACAAACATATACCCAGTGAAGTGACTGGCCTCAACTGATACACAGAGATGAAACAAATCCTCCTACATAATTTGTACCTGCTTATCAGCATTCCTCTCTCCTCTACATCCTTTTAAAGTGCAGCATTGACAAAACTTTTCTGAGCTTCCAAAGGCAGGGGGTGGGGATCTGATGTCACATACTTTGCAGCTCATAGAGGAGATCTGAGTGTAATTTCAGACCTGAGTTGAGGAAATGGACACATCCCCCATCTACTCTATCGCATAGGGAAAAATGTACAGCTGAGGCTTTCAATCACAGGCCGTGTGCTATGTGTAGGAGTGGGCCCAACCTGTCAGAAATGACTCATGCAGATAGCAGAGGAATGAGACTGTAGACAGACACCATGCTCACGCTTTGGATTAAGGCAAGAACACACTATAGAAGGATATGCTTTGTTCATTTTTTCATTTCAGAGGTTTACTACCACTTTAATTCAGTATCAATGAATGGCAATGACCCAAAATCATATTTGAGCCTTCATTTTTTACAGCACCGCACAGTGTATGGCACATGCATTGTGGTGAACTGTAGAGCAGGAGCGTTGCCCACTACTTTACCAAGGCACTGACTGGTACCTTCATTCATACATTTTACTGTGTAGCACTAGAATAAATAAATGTAATTGGGCCCTGAGTGTTACAGATGCTGTAGTGTAGGGTATACTTTTTTATTAATGAAGACACAGAGCCTGTGCAGTGTTCACATTAGTTCTAAGGGTAGGGAGTGAGGAAAAAGTTACATTACATCGATGAAAAAAGGTTGACAATGGTTGCCCACATATGAGGTGTGACAATTAAATTCTCGGATTTGACCATAAAAAAAAAAGCTTGCGTACCTATACACTGGTGGCTGCTGTCACCTTCAAAGTAATCCCATTGTGATGTGACACATTTTTCTAATTTCCTGGAATTCATTTTCAGGAATTCTGCAAAGTTTCTTTGTCATCTCACACTGGATGTTCAGAATGTCCTCAAATGTGGCATTTTTTAATTTTGGAAACAGCCAAAAAAAATCGCAGGGTGATAAGTCAGGAGAGAAAGGTAGTTTGTAAAGTTTCAGAATCTATTTTTGGGCCAAGAACTAGCGAACACTTACCATATCATGTGCAGGAGCATTGTCGTGGTGGAGAATCCACTTGCTAGGATAAAGTTCTGGTTTTTCCTCTAAACAGATTCCAGTAACATTTTCAGAATTTCTAAGAAACAATGTTGGCATCATATCTGCAGAAATCTTTCTCATTCCCAAATCCTCCTTTAGAATCTGCCACACTGTTTCCCTGCTCATGCTCAGTTCTTCTGCTATCATTCGCACACTCACTGTTCAATCTGAGCCTATGAGGGTTCATACTCTGTCCACGTTCCACTCTGTCCATATCCATCATTTGCTTTTATGGCTGCTCATTTCTGGGTTAATTGTGGACATCTTCCCCCCTCCTTAAACTGCCTATGCCTTTCAAAAACACTTGATTTCTTCATGGAATGCTCACATACGTCTGTTGTAACAGAGCTAAAATCTCTATCGTGCTTTTGCCAATTTTTGAAACTTTGATGTGAATCCACTTCTCCGGATTCCTGTCACTTATTTTCCGCCAACAGCACAACGCACGCACATGTTATTTCTTCTACTACTCCATAAAGACTGAGTCAACTGGTCTGCAACCTAGGCAAGTGCACGTTAGAACATGTCAGAACAGGCTTGAGTGCAAATGGCTGTGTGACCCACCACCATAGTGCTACGACAATTTCCAGGAATTAAATTGTCACAACTTGTATTTCAGGGGTACTTTAACCCCTTTGTGACAATGTCACACAGACAGAACTGGGCTTTTTTCTGTGGGGCTGCATATTTGCATATCTGTCTTTTTGCTGGGAGCGTGCACAGCGCACTCCCAGCACAAAGACCGGTGTCAGGAATGGACTTGCCAGTGGTGGTGGGACTCACCTGCCTTGTGGGCTGCAGTACCAGGGCTGGCCAGTGGGTGCTCTCAGCAACCAGAGGCTCACTCCTGCAATGAGCCATCACCTGAGGCTGATTACAGCAGGTGTATTTAAGGAATGGCCAGGCCTGTGATCAGGGCCTTGGTGTACCTGCATCCTGTCTGCTTCCTGCCTGATCCTGATTCTGCTTTAATCCTGACTCTGCATGAACTCTGCCTGTCCTGACCTCGGCTATTCCTGACTACGCTTCCGCCTGCTCCTTGTACCTTGCCTGCCCGTTTGCTACCGACCCGGCCTGCCCGTTTGCTACCGACCCGGCCTGCCCGACTACGTTTAGTATTGTTCTTATTGTTATCTGTTGGAGGTTTGGTTGCATTGTGTTTATGTTTAGTCTTGCACTGTATTTATGTATTGTTTAGTCTTTAATAAATTGTATTGTTTATACTATACCTGGAGCCTGTGTTTCCCTGTGTCAGTCCACACATTTCTGGTCATACCCTGTCTTGGAAATTCGCTTTAACGAATTTCTCCTTACCGTGAGTACTCGCAGTTGGATGCGCAGAAATCCCCCATAAAGCTGTGCGAATCTCGCTTACCACGACTGCAGCCAAACTACACAATTCCTGCCCATCCAAATACTTTTAGCTTCTGTTGAAATGTGGGAGAATTGGAGCTCCGTTACCCTAGAATGATTACACGACACTCTAAGGCTAGTGTTGCAATTCACATAAGGGCTGGTTTCAGACTCAGCTCTCTGTTTTATTAAAAATACACACATGCCCCCCACATGAATAAAGTCAATCCCCTCCCACCGAACAATGCAATGGGGAGTGCCTATACACAGGATGTACATTCCAATTGGAGCATAGCCTTTCCTAATATCTATCACTGGTCCTCCCCCATGAGTCTTCTGAGGTCAGCAGACTTCCTCCCCTTCCCCCCCATGAGCCATCTGAGGTCATATTTCCTGTCCTACTAGCTTCTATTGGTATGTAAATTCTTTGTACAAGCATTCCCTAAAAATATCAGTCTGTACCTGGATGGGCCCGATACGATCTTTATTAAAACACATCCATCCAAGATACAGTTTCAAGTTGGTAATGGGTTGTAAGATATGCATAAGCCTACACGTGGAGTTCACACCGCTTGGCGCCTTGCGTTATGAAGCCCATGTGGTACTATGCTGCTGATATGTGGATACAGGCCCACGGTCTACTGCCAGCGACATTCGCATCGAATGCGGTGGTGGTATACACGCCGGTCTATAAGCGCAGATCTGCCATCTCATCCATTACCAAGCTGAGTACTGTAATACATACATTGTACATGCGCATGGCCCAATTGCAGCCTTCAGAGCTTTAATTAAGCCACACGAGAGACATATGAATAACACGAATATATGACACATTTAAAGTTCGACCAACAATACAAAATTTCCATGACATTCCCTCCTGTTTTATCATATTCTCCTCGTGTCCCTTCTTGATCTTCTTCAGCTTGATGGGTGTAGTCTCAAACCTCAAAGAGTTCCTGTAGTTGTCCCTGAGAATAAAGCTCCACGGGGTACCTGAAACAACAAGACCCGACGCAGACTCGACGCAAACAGGCTTGATTGAAGCAATGATCCTCAAGAGCGTTGGAACCTTCACTACAGGAAGGCTCTTGCAAAAACCACAAACAGACTTGTGGTATGAATAAGGCTTGTGATCCCATGGTGGTCTGGGGAGATCCAGCAATAGATTCTCAAATTGCCCCTGCAGACGGGGCCACACAAGGCTGGTCTCGACCCAGACAGTTTTCCAAATCGCAGACACAAACCATGATGAGGCTTGAAGCTTGCTTGAAGGTCTTGGAGAATGGGGTCTTCAGGGAGATAAATTAGAGGGAAGCCAGGACGTAATCTGTAGAGAAGGTGGTTGGTTGGTGAGGTCTTCCTCCGATCAGTGGTTGGAGTGGGATCCCAGGAGCGGGCATGGAGATGTGGTCGTCTGCCCGAGCTTGGCTTACACGGTCGATGAGGCAACAGGAACATCTCACCGCGGCATATAAAAGGCAGATGAAAAAGAGAAGCATCAGGACATACACTCCCACTTCCTTCAACCAAGATCCGATGGAGAACAGGAAATCTCCCAATCCTCCCAAACCCTTGAACGGATTCCAACCCTCACTAGCTATAGCTCTAGCTTTTCCCTGTAGTTCACTAACTTTGTCCATATGGGCCTGGACCTTGTCATCGGTGTCTTCTATCCAAGTACAACAATCCTCTCCGATGAACTCACAGAACCCCCCTTTGGCGGCTAAAAGATAATCAAGGGCCATCTTCTCCTGAAGCACTAAAATTCCCATCTGCCGCTGTTCTTGGGCAATTTCTCTGACAGCCTCTACGGTCTCGTTAAACATACTATCCACGATGACAGAAAAATTGTTCAGGCGCTTCATAAGTTCTATTCCCCATCCTGTCCATGAGAGGAAACAAGCCCATGCCTGGTCGCCCTCAGAGAACAGCTCTCTGCGAACTCTCCCTGCCATCCTTACCTTCTTGTGGACCATCAACTCTTCATGATCCATCACTACATAGGATGCTGGGACTAGCTTTATGAGGGCACACGAACCTTTTGCGTTCTGGGGAAATGTTCTATAGGCTGCCGAACCACAAAGAAAATAGTATGGACCTGTCAGAGCAGAACAGGAGTTCCTCGTTCGGCCTCTGGCACTGAGCAACAGTTGCACAGACTGGGGGATTGCTCCCTCAGTCTGCACATCACATCCGTCCTTCCAACACACGTGGTCTGGTCGGTCAGTGTGGTTACTCAGAAGGGAAGTCTGGTTAGTCAGATTGACAGTTATACCTCCCTCGCAGGTGGTAGTCCCAACAAACTTGTTACCTGTGCCAAAGCTGATGTTAAAGCACACCTGAGGGCTGCCTAGCTGTCCAGTTACCCATAATGGACTGACGAGGGTCCTACAGGAGCTAGAGCTAATATTGGTGCTGAAACTGATGTTACCTGCTAAAAATGTGTCATTAAGTTCTACCGACAAATGTCTACGTGGGGGCTGACCAGGGGTCCCTTGCTTTTTCATGCCGACGCGGATGTCATATAGGGCATGAACAGCGGCCATTGCGGACATGTGATGACTGGGTGGGGGCTTAGAGCATACCCAACAGTTGGTCTTGTTGGCGGTTCTGGCTAAACGCAGGTGCATTCTAAATAAAAGGTTGGGGTATCTGCCGTCTTTTCCTCCGTTCACACACATGTAAGACATACAAACAAAAAGAAAAAGGAAAATGACACCCCTCATTCTCTGGTGTAGCTGAAAAGCTTCTTGCAGTGGCTTGCGTGCACCCAGTTGTCTCGTCCCTCGAGCTTGAGTGAGGTAGGTGTCGTCAGCTGGACTTGGTATGGTCCGGTGAACCGTGGCTCGAGTCCAGTTCTTTGATGTTTCTTTAGGATGACCCAATCACCTGGCTCAATAGAAAGAACACCTGTTATTGCATTTGGATCGGGGAGCGATTCGCGAACCCGATGGTGTATCTTCTGCAGCTCCCGTTGCAGCGATTGCACATAACCTGTAAGCTGTGAATGCAAAGATGACAACTGTTGAGGAAAGTACAACCCTGTTTTTGGGAGGTTCCCCAAACAACACCTCGTAGGGTGACAGCCCATGTGGTTGCCGAGGGGCATTCCGGATGGAATAGAGGGCAATGGGGAGACACTCAGGCCAAGGTTTTTTGGTATCAGCCATGATTTTGGAGATCCTGTTTTTAAGGATTCCGTTGAGACGTTCAACCTTACCGTTACTCTCGGGATGATATGGGGTGTGTCGCCGCTGACTCCAGTTCCACCAAAGAAATGCAGTCGTGTCCTTTGGAAGAGAGGTTAGTAGTGGACAAAGAAGACATGTTAGCAGAAGAGGTGTTAGTATTGTTAGTCGTGTTGCAAAATTCAGCACTGTCATTGCTGTCCTCCCCCCCCTTCTCATCTTCCGACACAGGAAGAAGAGAAGCTGGGTTAAGAATAGTGCATCATTTGATAGTGAGGTTAGTAGGGGTTAGGAGGGCTTTCCCCTGAGAGGGGTACCTTGCCTTGGATGTCCTGTTTTCGCAGGACCGTTCTTGCTGCACTAGTGTCGGTGAGGCAAGGGAGCGGATATTTTAATTCCTCTAGAAAAAGATGGATCTGGGCCGACACCGATTTGTCAACTTCCTATGAGGATTCATAGGAGTTACTTACCATGGTGGTCATAGGGGCGGAGGACTCATCAGGAATGAACTGCCACCGACCTTTAGGTAATTGGGGACAGCTCCTCCTCATGTGCCCCGTTTGGTGGCACTGGAAGCACCTGGGTGGGGGCCTATCCTTCCTGTGACCCAGATCCCTTGGTTTTTCGTGTGGGGTCTGGGACATAAGAACTTTGGCCTTGTCTTGTTTTCTTCTATCCATTTCCCTCTCTATTGCCGCAAGAGTGGAAAGGATAGCAGGGATAGACATCTCATTATATTCGGGTCGGGCCAGAACCAGCCTTTCCCGAATTTTAATATTGATTCCTTCCAAAAATTTGGCCCGCAACCGAATGTGCGTCGCGGTCACCTTTACCCCTTCAGTTGGAGCATCAGGTCCAACTTCCAGATCCGCATTCAGTGCCGTCTGCTTGAGACGGCGCCAGAAGCAGGCGCTTTCCTCATTAGGACCCTGGGTGAGCTTCATCATGTCCGTAGTAGAGGTAGCACCATACATTTCTGGAAGCTTTGCCTTTAGCTGTGTACAGAACTCTTTGCCCCCTGAAGTCATCTCCTCATGAGTGGTTATAGAGCACCCTGCAATCACTGTACTGGCCACTTCCATGCCCACCTTTGCCCGTAGGATCTGTGCACAATCTGACCCGCTCATACCATAGCTGAACTGGTTTTGTCCAAACATTCGAGCAAATCCTCTCGGATTGACTCGATAGTCCGGGAGCTCAGCCAGAATAGTGCGGATCTCTGCCGGGGTGAAGGGGACATGCCAAACTACCCGTTCCCCTAAAGTCCGTTCCCCCTGTGCATTGGGAGGACCTTCAAATTGCTGCACTCTGACTGGATAGGCCTCGGTCTGGGAAGAGTGCAAGGGCTGGCCCAGCTTCATCGGTGGGCTTAGATTAACCACCTCGCTTACTGCACCTTCAGGTTTGAGGTCCCTCAGATCAGGGTATAGCTGGGGGGCAGGGGTCTGATCAGTGGTTCGTAGCGCTTTGATGCAATCCGCCCTGTTTCTTAACCGGGTGTCTATTCCCCTTGATTCACAGATAGTCTGCAAATCGGTTGTTGAGTAGGCTTCATAGTTGGAAACAGAAGGAGCTGGGGTGAAGCAGGAAGAAGGGAGAGGTAGAGGTAGAGGCTGAGGCATAGATACAGAAGACACGGAAGGTACATCAAGAGTGACGTCACTAACAGAAGAGACAGGTGCAGTTATACTTATCTCAGCCACTGTTGGTTGTTGGGGAACCCCAGCAGACCCTGATCCTGCCTGCCTTAGTAGAGTCAGCCCTGAAAGAGCTTCCTCCACCTCTGACACTGGATCCTCCTGTTTTATTCCCTCTGGAGGCCAGGTATACATCACCTGGTTCTTCCGGACAGACACCAGTTTATGTATGCCCTGCTTCCCTAATTGGATTGACCTGTGAAGCCATAGCTGTGCGATCTCTAGTTCTGACGCCTGCATCCGTGGTTCAAATTCAGAGATGAATTGTTCCCACCTCCATGCGTCAAATGTACCTTCCCGGGGAATTTCCCATCTGGTACCCTTCGACCATTTATTCCACCTTTTGAGGGGTTCTGTAGACTTCCCCCCCAAACTCACCTTCATCAGTTGTGCAGCTGTCCTTACCCTGAAGAGGGCTGGTTCCCCCTCTCTCTTCATGGACTGACTACTGCCCATCGTGACTAGTCACTGGTATATATCCCGCGTCCGGGTACCTGTTTACCCCCTGGAGCACTCGGTGGGATCCTACCGAGAGGCCTGATTCCACCACTTTCCCAGCACAGCGTAATTTATGTGATACTTATCGATCACTCGAAGCGCATCAAGTGGCGGTCAGACTGAGAGCACACCTCCCACTCCCACAGAGCAATTTATGTGATCCTGACCACCCGAAGTGTTTGTGGTAACCAGGCTAAGTGTTTTACTTCCCTGGACCGCCCACTCCCACAGCGTAATTTATGTGGTTCTCATCACCCACTGTGTTTGGCAGGCCACACCGCACAATGATGAAAGTGGCTTTTCTCTCCCTGCACACAGTAGCTAACACAAGTCAAAACAAAAAGAGGGGTTCTTGGATGTTACTTAGGGGTCACTGGTTGGCCAGAATCCTGCTAACTGACCTTTAGGAAATTTGTGTAAAGAAAAAAACTTTCCTAATACACACAGAAAAACCCTTTTTCAACCTGAAAAACTGTTAAAAAGGACAAAGTGGATCCTTATGAAAAACACGGAACGTTTCACAGTAAAACAATTACACAGAGGTAAACCGAAAAACTGCGCCAAAAGTAACCTTGTTGCTGACGCAAAAATCACTCATACCAGCACCGCTAAACGATCCACGTTACACACGCAATCTTTGCTGCAACCACCTAAAACCGTTTACACAAAAAGTCTGCTGGACGCGAAACACGTGACACAGCAGCTTAAAACAAACCCGCTTTACAATAAGGAACTACTTTTAACAGGAAAAACACAAGAAAAACATAATCACTATACAAGAAATCTATGTGCAAAAACCCAGACTTCACCGCGCTCACTAAATGTGGAACACGTGAAGGGAAAACTCGCTTAACACACTTTAAATTGGCTGGCAATACGCAAATTTAAAGCTAAAAGCAAACAAATGAAACTGTAAAAAATTTGGATTAAAAACACAATATGGGTCAAATGCATATAGGAAACTTCATGCACATTGCATAGAGATTACTGCACATATGGTAGTCAACAAAATGGCCACCAACAGGGAAAGCACATGGTCATTAACAAAATGGCCACCAAGCAAAAGGAGTAAATGTGGTTAGTCAAGAAAATGACCCCCCACAGGGAAGCACATGGTAACACTAGAATGACCCCCCACAGGGAAGCACATGGTAACACTAGAATGACCCCCCACAGGGAAGCACATGGTAACACTAGAATGGCCCCCCACAGAGGAGCACACGGCAGACTCTAGCCTCAAAATTGCCTCTAACCTCTTACATAAAACAGACTTTTGGACAGAACATACACTGGACAATTACACAACAATATACAGCACACATACAACACAATTTGGCACGATCACAGAACAGACATAAAACACCAACATATCACACTAACATGCACATGTAACAGAAAGGACCCCCTGCTGCATGCTTGCTGGGAGCAGTAGTACCAAACAGAAAGGACCCCCTGCTGCATGCTTGCTGGGAGCAGTAGTACCACAAAACATTGCACAGACTACATACAAAGATCTTACAACAGTTAACAATTAACCTAAACCTTTCAGCACTGTAATAATTACCTCACGTGGAGGGGGGTAGAGCAATTACCACAGTACCTACAACCCGCAAATACTTACCTAACACTATGCAACAACTTTTACCCGCTAAAACATATACCCGTTTAATTTTTTGTTGGAAGATTTTTAAACTTGACCAAATCCAGCCAACCAAACCCACCCCTCTGCTGCTCTCCGCAGAGACAAACCCTCGTCTTTCACCCACAAATCAAGAGTTTAGGACAAAAAACTAGGTCCTTGCTAAGCGGTAATTCTTGTTAGCTAACAGAGAACAAAATCAGCCATACGAACACGCAAAAAGCGATCCTCTTAATGGCAGAGAGACCTGAAATGTGCCGACATACTTTTTGCTAGTTCATGATGGCTCATTCCCCCCTCGTACTGGGTTAGCTATGCAAGAATACGCGTTAGTATCCACCAGGCTCGCCAAACTGTCTTGGAAATTCGCTTTAACGAATTTCTCCTTACCGTGAGTACTCGCAGTTGGATGCGCAGAAATCCCCCATAAAGCTGTGCGAATCTCGCTTACCACGACTGCAGCCAAACTACACGATTCCTGCCCATCCAAATACTTTTAGCTTCTGTTGAAATGTGGGAGAATTGGAGCTCCGTTACCCTAGAATGATCACACGACACTCTAAGGCTAGTGTTGCAATTCACATAAGGGCTGGTTTCAGACTCAGCTCTCTGTTTTATTAAAAATACACACATGCCCCCCACATGAATAAAGTCAATCCCCTCCCACCGAACAATGCAATGGGGAGTGCCTATACACAGGATGTACATTCCAATTGGAGCATAGCCTTTCCTATTATCTATCACTGGTCCTCCCCCATGAGTCTTCTGAGGTCAGCAGACTTCCTCCCCTTCCCCCCCATGAGCCATCTGAGGTCATATTTCCTGTCCTACTAGCTTCTATTGGTATGTAAATTCTTTGTACAAGCATTCCCTAAAAATATCAGTCTGTACCTGGATGGGCCCGATACGATCTTTATTAAAACACATCCATCCAAGATACAGTTTCAAGTTGGTAATGGGTTGTAAGATATGCATAAGCCTACACGTGGAGTTCACACCGCTTGGCGCCTTGCGTTATGAAGCCCATGTGGTACTATGCTGCTGATATGTGGATACAGGCCCACGGTCTACTGCCAGCGACATTCGCATCGAATGCGGTGGTGGTATACACGCCGGTCTATAAGCGCAGATCTGCCATCTCATCCATTACCAAGCTGAGTACTGTAATACATACATTGTACATGCGCATGGCCCAATTGCAGCCTTCAGAGCTTTAATTAAGCCACACGAGAGACATATGAATAACACGAATATATGACACATTTAAAGTTCGACCAACAATACAAAATTTCCATGACAACCCGGATCCCTAACAACCGGGGTGTCAATGAGAGCCCTGGGTCCCGTTCTAATGATCAGGACCTGGGACTCCCGATTCCGGGTCACATAATCGCTGTGATAGCCTCTGATTGGCTATCATAGTGATCAGATACTGTATAGCCTGTCCCCCTTGTTTGTTTTCTTTATGAATGGAGCAGAGAGATACATTGTATCTCTCTAACTCCTGGCATAGAGAATACATGAAAAGATAAATAAATGAATAAATATTAAAAAATAAAAGAAAAAATAAAGGAAAAGTACCTAGATCAAGGTTTGATCTAGTTCAGTGCCAGGGTAAGTGTTTGGGTCAAAGATCAAGGTAAAAAAGGTCAGGGTCAAAGGTCAGGATTTTTTTTTTTTAATTGGCATCAGTGTCAGTTAGTGTGTTATAGGTTAAAAAAAAAAAAAAAAAAAAAAAGCAAAAAACAAAATGCGCACAGGTACAAACAACAAATAACATGAACATATATGGTATCGCTGCGATCATCAAGAGCTGGAAAATTTATTTTAGGTTGTTCTTTGTTGGTAGGTTATGGAAGTAACAAGAAACACACAGCTAAATTTAAAAAACATATTTTTTTATACTATTTTGGGCCAGTTTTCCATTGATAATAAACAAAAAAATCAGGAGATATCCATTACCATTTACCACCAAATAAAAGCCCAATTTGCCCTGAAAGAACGCGGTATAATTCACCTGGATGTACAAAGTAGTTGTGATGATATGTGTGGTTTTACTAACATGTCAAAGTTGCAAAATTGTGCTTAGGCATTAAGATTTGTTTAACCCTTAGGCGTGAAAGGGTTAAGTTTGCATCTATGTACAGTTGTATACATATTACTAGAGAGGGTGTCAGTTAGTGTCAGTGTGTTATAGGTAAAAAAAAAAAAGCAAAAAACAAAATGCGCACTATTGTTTCTGGGCTGTACTACAGGCACAAGCAACAAATAACATACACATATATGGTATCGCTGCGATCATCAAGAGCTGGAAAATGTATTTTGAGTTGTTCTTTGTTGGTAGGTTATGGTAGTAACAAGAAACACTCAGCTAAATTTAAAAAAAAACATTTTTTGTACTATTTTAGGCCAGTTTTCCTTTGATAATAAAAAAAAAATCAGGAGATATCTATTACCATTTACCACCAAATGAAAGCCCAATTTGTCCTGAAAAAACGCGGTATAATTCACCTGGATGTACAAAGTATTTGTGAAGATATGTACAGTTTTACTAACATGTTAAAATTGCAAAATTGTGCTTAGGCATTAAGATTTGTTTTACTCTTAGGCATGAAGGGGTTAAGTTTGCATCTATGTACAGTTGTATAAATATTACTAGAGATGGTGAAGAGCTAGAGGGACCTGTAATGGATTTGCTGGTCATTTACACTTAGAGCCCTTTTATCTCTCTCTTGTCACTCACTCCCTTACAATGTCGCTCTCTGTATTTTTTTCTCTCTCTCTATTTGTTTTTCTTTTTTATGTTCCATATATTACCCTTACTCTTCTTTGGTATCCTGTAGCACATACAGTATATCATGAGTGGTAGAGCATTTAGCCAGCAGTGCCTTGGGTGCTAACCCACCCTCCACATAACTCGCACACACATCAGAGGTAGCAGAAGGATAATGTCTTCAATAATGCAGCAAAGAAAGCCGGATAATAAGCATGTATACATTAAAGGATATCGAGGAGAGAACAAATTATCAATAATTCATTCCATCAGTTATTTACATGGTCAAACACAGCAATTTTATAAAGTGGCTATTGTATAATCTCTTGTGGATTTGAACTTGCATATCCATCCAGTTCTGCAAATGGTGAACAATAAAAGGATCTACAGCCTTTAGAAATGGATACCCTGGAGGAAAAGTACATGACAGTTTTCACATGCCAATTTGTATCAACATCCAGTCTTCCTCCGACTCTATAAGACACATGTCAGGTATCGTTGTGTAGTCCAGGTATGTTTGTCAGTATAAGGAGCAGGGGCGGACTGACAACTCATGGGGCCCCCGGGCAATAGGGGATCATTGGGCCCCTGTTTTCTTGCCCAAACTCAAAAAAGCCTATGAAAAAGGTACCAGGGGCATCTCATGGGGCCCCCTACTGACCCCGGGCCCTCGGGCAGTGCCCAAGTTTCCAAATGGTCAGTCCACCCCTGGTAAGGAGTTATGTTCCAGTATAAGATATTCAAATCATTGTAGAGGCAAGCTCAAATGTTACATCCCAACTACACATAGTCATTGAACTGCAAATGTTATACAGGGAAGATTGGAGCTTTCTAAAATTAAAAAGCAATAGGCAGATGTGCTGTCACATTAACCATATAAAAAATATATAGATGTAGCACCCTCCTAGGGTGTCAGGGATCCGGGTATGACCAGAAATGTGTGGGAGCACAGGCGTGGTCAGGGCTGGAGAGGTGGCTTGGTCAGGCAGGCCGTATGGGTCTGTAATGCACCGTCTGGCGGTAGCTCTAACAACCCATGGAATAGGATTCCCCAGAGTGCGGAGCCTAAGTCCCAGTCTGCTTGTTCACCAGGGCCCCTGATGGTGGGGATGGACTTGGAGCAGACAGAGACCAGGTCGCGGCCCCTGAGTATACCCACCTGTGGTAGAGGGATCCGCCAGAGGTATATTCTGGAGGAGAGCCTGATGTGAAGAGGCGGATGGGTCCGTGCAGGACGGATGGATGGATGGCTGAGCAGAAGCGTAGCCAGACAGGCCGGGTCGGTAACGGTGGGGATAGCGCGGTACAAGGAAGCAGGCACGGAATAGTTGGGGCACTCGCCGGGTCAGTAACAGGAGATCAGATCCAATGAGGGCATCCAAGAGAAGTCAGACAGGCCAGAGATCAGGGCAGGAGAAGTCAGCAGAGGTCAGGATCAAAGCAGGGTCAGCAACAAATCAGATAGGCAGATATGCAGGAATACAGGATACCAGGTACAGGGGATAATGGGAAACAAACACCAAGGCACTGACTGCAGGTCTGGTCATTGCTTAAATACACCTCCTGCAATCAACCTCAGGTGATGGCTTGATTGCAGGAGTGAGATTCCAGCTGCTGAGAGCACCCGCTGGCCAGCACTGGTACTGCAGCCCACAAGGCAGGTGAGCCCCAGCACCACCTGTGCTGAGCCCATTCCTGACAGGCTGATAGGCAAATTTAATTCTTGGTGGTTCTCCTGTAATCAACAGAGCTGTGTGTAATTGCTTTAGGCTGCTCTGTGTTCTGCAGGCTGCAAGTTTGACTGCTTCCTCCTGTTTTCTGGAAATTTCCGCAGGATAGTGGGTTGGAGAGTCAAATGAGCCTCCTAAATATTTATGCAGCTCCAGCCAATCCCTTGGGAGGAGTGCTCAGATGGTAATTGGGGAGTGTATAAATAGTCTAGAACACCAGAAGGCAAGGTTCTTTTCCCTGGAGGAGAAGCTCCCAGCTAGGAGGGCTGCCAGCTCTTTCTGGCCATCCTGTTGATCATCCAGCCTGTTCTTTGAGGCCCCAGCTATGCTCAGCTGAAGTGCCTATTCTTATGCAAGTTCCTGGGGAGCCAAAAAGAGGGGCGCCACTGAGGATCTTACCTGAGAACTTTCCAGAGGAGTCTGCCTCCTGAAGTCTGAAGGAGACATCCAAGCCCCGAGGACCATGTGAGTACAGACCAGAGGGAGAAAGAGTCTGGTGAATGTTGCTACCGTTAATCTCTGCCACATACAGTGAAAGTGTTACTAAACCCAGGACCCTGCTTTCACTATATCTGGTCTCCCTGGACCCTGCATTCACTATATCTGGTCTCCCCAGACCCTGCATTCACTATATCTGGTCTCCCTGGACCCTGCATTCACTATATCTGGTCTCCCCAGACCCTGCATTCACTATATCTGGTCTCCCACAGTGAACACTACATAGAAATGCAATTATTTTAGTAAATATAAACTGGTAGCCTCCCTAGCTGTCTGATTATGTCCATATTTCTGTGCTCAAAGCTGTACATTTTTTTCATGGAAATGTGTAGTTTTTTTTTATTGTAGGCCTGTAATTTTTAGGAATAACTCACTGAAATCTGTCCGAACAAGAGTCTAGTAAACATTCTGGGTATGTTACAATTTGAAACACGAAATCATAAATTATAATTTAATAAATAACCATAAAAAATAATAATATAATAATAATAAATTTAATTCAATAATATAATCAAACCAAAAACACTGAAATTTGAAATATAGCGCCAAGTTCGCACATCACTGAGCAAAGTCGCAAAATCGTTTTCAGTGTCTGATGACGAATTTCCCCCACAAATCATTATCACTCAATTCTGCAAGTGGTTCTGATTTACTATCGCTGTTCTCTAGCCGGTCTAAAACCGATTTTACCTAAAGGGACGCTTTTTGGATGCCATGGACATTTCTCAGTTTCCAGGCAGAAAGAACAGTAAAATGCAGGCAGGGCACAGGACAAAGCACTCGGGACAAAATGTATGTGAAATGGTTTGATACAGTAATGTTTTACTATGTGATTTTAGTGTATTTAGTGAATGTCACTTTTTGACATTTTTAAATTTCCCGCCAGTTCTGTCCCCCGTACGTCCCAACGTCGCATTGAACGGAACCCCGAAGACGGATGGCGGCATCGGTCGGAGGATATCGCGGGAGAACAGGACAAGGTAAGTGATTGAGGGATCCCGGAGCAACGCATAGTATTCCTGAGTGTAGCTCGGGGTTACCGCTTGTGGTGCTGAAACTTTACCCCGAGCTACACCCGGGAATACCTCCAGGGAGGTTAAATACCTTTTCTCATCAGCAGTTGGTGCAGTCTTGTGACTTCTATCAGTGTTCAGCAGAGCACTGGTTAAAGCTTGTAGGAGGCATTTTCTTTCTGCTCTAGGAGGATGCAGAACCGCTGACCTCTGTCTGGACAGTGCTGATTGGCCCTGTGCTGATCACATGTACTCTCCCACAAATAAAATTTTTTTTTATAGCAATACACACTAAACTCAGCATGTGCAGAGTGTCTCCACATGATATTTCTTACCAGGAGATAAGAGGGGAAAACTGCAAGAAGGGGAGGATCAGAGAAGTCAGGAACAAACAGCATTGTTACACAGTGCAAAGAATTAACACTTTAGGTTCCACAGTAAGTATAACAAGCATGCTTTACTGCATATACAGACTGATTTTACTGTTGTGGGTTTAGTAACACTTTAAGGCCTGCCTGGCCTGGGACATTACTAATGGTATACCAGTGCTGTTTACTTCATGTCCTAATACTCAGAGGACTGTGTTAAGAAGCTGCTGCTTTAGTGTCCCGGAGTATGCCAAAGCTCCCTGTTCCAAGCTGATCTGCAGTAATCTTTTAATAAAGCAACCCTTAGACTGTATCTTGAGCTACTGGAATGAAAGTTGCTGTTTGCCTGGCTGTGTTGCACTAGTGAGAAGAGAACCTGGGGCACAAATCAGCACCATAGCACTACATAAATATATATTACCCACCATACAGTGAAAATGCCCAAAAAGACAGGCCAGTGCACTTTTAAAGTCCACACAAAAGTCCTCATAACAGGGGTGGACTGACAACTCATGGGGCCCCCGGGCAATAGGGGATCATGGGACCCCTGTGTCCTTGCCCAAACTAAAAAAGCCTATGAAAAAGGTACCAGGGGCATCTCATGGGGCCCCCTACTAACCCCGGGCCCTCGGGCAGTGCCCGAGTTTCCAAATGGTCAGTCCGCCCCTGCCTCATAATTAAGAAATTTGCACCATCTTGTCTAAGGTGAACTACAGATATCCTTCAAACACTCCCCATGTTTTATCACCACATATAGCCTTTATCAGCACGGGCCCCCAAATGATAAGAGGTCAATGGCACTTAAACAGAGAATGAACCCAACAGACAAGAGCACATATCCTTGTCAAAATCTCCAGTTTTCCAACTCATTAGCTCCTGGCCGGTATCAATGACTCCAAATATTAGATGCTATAAACCCTTGGTGGTTCACAGCCCCAATGTATATTCAAATGCTGCCCGAAAAAGAAATGGAAGAACCATAGAGCATTACCGTAATGAAATCCATTATTTAGTAAATGTATTATACTTACAATGGAAAGAAGATATACAGCATACAGCAACGTGGAAAACAACTTAGCTTGTCACCAAAAGAGCACGTATGCGTGATGACGTCAGCACTAAAGCCCAACTTACACGTTTCGTCCTTATAGACAGCCTCAGAGAATGGGAGTAAGTAGTGCACTGCCCTAGGCTGGGTACATTTAGTTTTTGGCTCTGCTGTTTTCAGGTCAGCAGCAATTTATTTTCCAGGTCTGGTCAGATCTATCCCTAAACCTGGTGGTTGATTGCTCCTGCTTGTCTCTGGAAAAAGCTCCTAGAAAATGATTAGGAATATTGATCAGTGGTTTATGAATACTTATCTAACCTCAGCCGATCCCTGGGAGACTGACCCAGAAGGTATGGCTGAGGAGAAGAAAATTGTTTGGGAGGGTCTTATCAGTCTCTCTTTTCTCTTGGGACCTTTCCTCGTCTCTAATTTAAACCAAAGATTCAATTGATTTGATATGATATTCATAGGGCATAATACTATAAACTGTTGATCCAGGGAGTATTCCATTGCCTTTGGGAATAAGGAAGGAATATTTCAAATGAACCATGCTATATAATGAACCATGCTATATAATAGATCCATGCTATATAATGAACCATGCTTTATAATGGACCATGCTATATAATGAACCTTCTTTATAATGGACCCATGCTATATAATGAACCTTCTTTATAATGGACCCATGCTATATAATGAACCTTCTTTATAATGGATCCATGCTATATAATGAACCATGCTTTATAATGGATCCATGCTATATAATGGCTATATAATGAACCTTCTTTATAATGGATCCATGCTATATAATGAACCATGCTTTATAATGGATCCATGCTATATAATGGCTATATAATTAACCTTCTTTATAATGGACCCATGCTATATAATGAAGCATGCTTTATAATGGATCCATGCTATATAATGAACCATGCTTTATAATGTATCCATACTATATAATGAACCTTCTTTATAATGGACCCATGCTATATAATGAACCTTCTTTATAATGGACCCATGCTATATAATGAACCATGCTTTATAATGGATCCATGCTATATAATGAACCATGCTTTATAATGGATCCATGCTATATAATGAACCATGCTTTATAATGGATCCATGCTATATAATAAACCTTCTTTATAATGGATCCATGCTATATAATGAACCTTCTTTATAATGGATCCATGCTTTATAATGAACATTCTTTATAATGGACCCATGCTATATAATGAACCTTCTTTATAATGGATCCATGCTTTATAATGAACCTTCTTTATAATGGACCCATGCTATATAATGAACCATGCTTTATAATGGATCCATACTATATAATGAACCACGCTTTATAATTGATCCATGCTATATAATGAACCTTCTTTATAATGGATCCATGCTATATAATGAACCTTCTTTATAATGGATCCATACTATATAATGAACCATGCTTTATAATGGATCCATACTATTTAATGAACCATGCTTTATAATGGATCCATGCTATATAATGAACCTTCTTTATAATTGACCCATGCTATATAATGAACCTTCTTTTTAATGGATCCATGCTATATAATGAACCTTCTTTATAATGGACCCATACTGTATAATGAACCATGCTTTATAATGGATCCATGCTATATAATGAACCACGCTTTATAATAGATCCATGCTATATAATGAACCATGCTTTATAATGGATCCATGCTATATAATGAACCTTCTTTATAATGGACCCATGCTATATAATGAACCATGCTTTATAATGGATCCATACTATATAATGAACCTTCTTTATAATGGATCCATGCTATATAATGAAGCTTCTTTATAATGGATCCATACTATATAATGAACCATGCTTTATAATGGAACCATGCTATATAATGAACCATGCTTTATAATGGATCCATACTATATAATGAACCTTCTTTATAATGGATCCATGCTATATAATGAACCTTCTTTATAATGGATCCATGCTATATAATGAACCTTCGTTATAATGGATCCATGCTATATAATGAACCTTCTTTATAATGGACCCATGCTATATAATGAACCATGCTTTATAATGGATCCATGCTATATAATGAACCTTCTTTATAATGGACCCATGCTATATAATGAACCATGCTTTATAATGGATCCATGCTATATAATGAACCTTCTTTATAATGGATCCATGCTATATAATGAACCTTCTTTATAATGGATCCATACTATATAATGAACCATGCTTTATAATGGATCCATAATATTTAATGAACCATGCTTTATAATGGATCCATGCTATATAATGAACCTTCTTTATAATTGACCCATGCTATTTAATGAACCTTCTTTATAATGGACCCATGCTATATAATGAACCTTCTTTTTAATGGATCCATGCTATTTAATGAACCTTCTTTATAATGGATCCATGCTATATAATGAACCTTCTTTATAATGGACCCATACTGTATAATGAACCATGCTTTATAATGGATCCATACTATATAATGAACCACGCTTTATAATAGATCCATGCTATATAATGAACCTTCTTTATAATGGATCCATGCTATATAATGAACCTTCTTTATAATGGATCCATACTATATAATGAACCATGCTTTATAATGGATCCATACTATTTAATGAACCATGCTTTATAATGGATCCATGCTATATAATTAACCTTCTTTATAATTGACCCATGCTATATAATGAACCTTCTTTTTAATGGATCCATGCTATATAATGAACCTTCTTTATAATGGACCCATACTGTATAATGAACCATGCTTTATAATGGATCCATACTATATAATGAACCACGCTTTATAATAGATCCATGCTATATAATGAACCATGCTTTATAATGGATCCATGCTATATAATGAAGCTTCTTTATAATGGATCCATACTATATAATGAACCATGCTTTATAATGGAACCATGCTATATAATGAACCATGCTTTATAATGGATCCATACTATATAATGAACCTTCTTTATAATGGATCCATGCTATATAATGAACCTTCTTTATAATGGACCCATGCTATATAATGAACCATGCTTTATAATGGATCCATGCTATATAATGAACCTTCTTTATAATGGACCCATGCTATATAATGAACCATGCTTTATAATGGATCCATGCTATATAATGAACCTTCTTTATAATGGATCCATACTATATAATGAACTACGCTTTATAATTGATCCGTGCTATATAATGAACCTTCTTTATTATGGATCCATGCTATATAATGAACGTTCTTTATAATGGATCCATGCTATATAATGAACCATGCTTTATAATGGATCCATGCTATATATTGAACCTTCTTTATAATGGATCCATGCTATATAATGAACCATGCTTTATAATGGATCCATGCTATATATTGAACCTTCTTTATAATGGACCCATGCTATATAATGAACCTTCTTTATAATGGACCCATGCTATATAATGAACCTTCTTTATAATGGATCCATGCTATATAATGAACCATGCTTTGTAATGGATCCATGCTATATAATGAACCTTCTTTATAATGGATCCATGCTATATATTGAACCTTCTTTATAATGGACCCATGCTATATATTGAACCTTCTTTATAATGGATCCATGCTATATATTGAACCTTCTTTATAATGGATCCATGCTTTATATTGAACCTTCTTTATAATGGATCCATGCTATATATTGAACCTTCTTTATAATGGATCCATGCTATATAATGAACCTTCTTTATAATGGATCCATGCTATATAATGAACCTTCTTTATAATGGATCCATGCTATATAATGAACCTTCTTTATAATGGACCCATGCTATATAATGAACCTTCTTTATAATGGATCCATGCTATATAATGAACCATGCTTTATAATGGATCCATGCTATATAATGAACCTTCTTTATAATGGACCCATGCTATATAATGAACATTCTTTATAATGGATCCATGCTATATAATGAACCTTCTTTATAATGGATCCATGCTATATAATGAACCTTCTTTATAATGGATCCATGCTATATAATGAACCTTCTTTATAATGGATCCATGCTATATAATAAACCTTCTTTATAATGGACCCATGCTATATAATGAACCTTCTTTATAATGGATCCATGCTATATAATGAACCATGCTTTATAATGGATCCATGCTATATAATGAACCTTCTTTATAATGGACCCATGCTATATAATGAACATTCTTTATAATGGATCCATGCTATATAATGAACCTTCTTTATAATGGATCCATGCTATATAATGAACCTTCTTTATAATGGATCCATGCTATATAATGAACCTTCTTTATAATGGACCCATGCTATATAATAAACCTTCTTTATAATGGACCCATGCTATATAATGAACCTTCTTTATAATGGATCCATGCTATATAATAAACCTTCTTTATAATGGACCCATGCTATATAATGAACCTTCTTTATAATGGACCCATGCTATATAATGAACCTTCTTTATAATGGACCCATGCTATATAATGAACCTTCTTTATAATGGATCCATGCTATATAATGAACCTTCTTTATAATGGATCCATGCTTTATAATGGATCTTTACTCTCTCTGGATGAGCTGTTGGCTTATGGTTATGAAGCTGCAAGCTTTTAATTTATTTTGTCTTTTGTTTGACCCTTTTCAGCCTAGCCATAGTACATTGAAGAATTCTGCAGCATTAAGGTGACCACACACTACCCCAGAGGTCTCCAAGCTTTCTAAACAAAGGGCCAGTTTACTGCCCTTCAGTAGTTAGGCTGGCCAGACTGTGTTCTGCAGGAGTAGAACATGTCATGGTGTCAGTGGGAGAAAGCAATGCCTTAGACATGGTGGTCAGTAGGTGGGTGCATAGTGCCCCATCATTAGTTTTTGAGAAATAGTTCCTGATTGTTGGAATTATACACCATTATTGGTGTCAATGGAAGGAATAGTGTCCCATCGTTGGTGTCATTGGGAGGAATTTTACCCCATTTTTGGAATTAGTGGGGGTAGTGATGGCACTTTGTTGGTGCCAGTGGGAGGAATAATGTCCCATTGTTGGTATCAGGGGGAGGAATAGGGCCCCATTGCTGGTGTCAGTGGGAGAAAAAGTGTCCTGTGATTGGTACTAGTGGGAGGAATAGTGTTCTATCATTGGGTTTGGTGGGAGGAATCATGCCCTATTGTTGGTTTCACAGAGATAAAATTTTCCCCAGTGGTGGTGTCAGTGAAACGAATAGTGCCCCATCATTGGTATCAGTGGAAAGAATATCACCCCATCATTGGTATTAGTGGGAGGAATAGTGCCACATTGTTGGTGTCAGTGGGAGTAATAGTGTTCCATCATTGGTATTGGTGGGAGGAATCGTGCCCCATTGTTGGTGTCACTGGGAGGAGTTATTCCCCATTGTTGGTGTCAATGGGAGAAATAATTTCCTATCATTGGTTTTAGCGGGAGGAATAGTGTTCCATTGTTGGCATTAGTGGGAGGAATGGTGCCCCATTTTTGGTGTCAGTGGAAAGAATTTTGCCCCATTGTTGGTGTCACTGGGAGGAATTATTCCCCATTGTTGGTAATGGGAGAAATAATGTCCTATTATTTGTTTTATCGGGAGAAATAGTGTCTCATTGTTGGCATTAGTGAAAGGAATAGTGCCCCATTTTTGTTGTCAGTGGAAAGAATTTTGCCCCATTGTTGGTGTCATTGAAAAGAATAGTACCCCATCATTGGTATCAGTAGAAGGAATAATGCCCCATTGTTGTTGTTGAGCGGAATGGTGCACAATTGTTGGTGTCATTGAGAGGAATCATGTCCCATTTTTGGTGTCAGTGAAAAGAAAAGTACACCATCATTGGTATCAGTAGAAGAAATAATACCCCATGATTGTTATTAGTGGGCGTAATAGTGCACATTTGTTGGTGTCATTGGGAGGAATGATGTCCCATTGTTGGTGTCAGTGAAAAGAATAGTACCCCATCATTGGTATCAGTAGAAGAAATAATACCTCATGATTGTTATTAGTGGGCGTAATGGTGCACATTTGTTGGTGTCACTGGGAGGAATTATGTCCCATTCTTGGTGTCAGTGAAAAGAGTAGTGCTCCGAGGGCTGGATAAAGGCAAGAAAAGGGCTGCATCTGGCCACGGTTTGGAGACCATTGCATTTTACAATCTGATTTTCTTTAGATCTACCATCATTATGTACAAGGGCCTGCCTGAATAGATACAAACTGAATGAGCTGCTTAGGTTTGTCCTCATAAAGTTTTGGTAAATCTAAAGCAGATTTTACAGAAGTTGTACAATCAGATTGTGTAGTGTACAGGGGCGGACTGACCATTTGGAAACTCGGGCACTGCCCGAGGGCCCGGGGTCAGTAGGGGGCCCTATGAGATGCCCCTGGTACCTTTTTCATAGGCTTTTTTGAGTTTGGCCAAGGACACAGGGGCCCCATGATCCCCTATTGCCCAGGGGCCCCATGAGTTTTCAGTCCCCCCTGGTAGTGTATGGCCAGTTTAGGCGTGACATTGTCCTTACCTCATTTATGGAGGAGTTGCTTGCAAATGTAAATCTGCAATATCATTGGATCTGGCTGTTAATTGCAGCAGCAAGCAATCTTTATTTGGTTTATATAGAACAGTAGCCAGCAAAGTTCCTAATATATACACAGAGACAGGGGCGGACTGACAACTCATGGGGCCCCCGGGCAATAGGGGATCATGGGGCCCCTGTGTCCTTGCCCAAACTCAAAAAAGCCTATGAAAAAGGCACCAGGGGTATCTCATAGGGCCCCCTACTGACCCCAGGCCCTCAGGCAGTGCCCGAGTGGTCGAATGGTCAGTCCGCCCCTGCGCAGAGCACATCAACATCATGGCTAAGCAGAGATCTCACATTTATTACAATCATTTATCTGTAAATGACTTTTTATGTAATGCTAACAGATGCATGCTTGGACCAGTTCATCCACAGTGCACGGTGATGAATGCCTTCCATATGTATACTATTATTTATTTATGTTTTATTTTTAGTGTCTGATGTTCCCTCACCACTTTGTCTTTGGCATGTTTGTGAGATCTCACAGTCACAAGAATACTGTACTTCAGCATTGAGACAGATGGCATGCTAGCTGCTGGCGTGTGTGGAGCTTGTGTCTTCTGGCTCCCCCTAGTGGGCACAGCGCTGCTCTCAGCTGGCAGAAATGTAGTAAGGTCATTTAAGTGGATAACATATTGTGTGAAGTGCCAGATTCCAGCACTGATCCCAGCACTGATCCCAGCACTGCCTGCAACTCTTCCTCATGTTACCGAGCTCAGCAACATATCTCCCTGAAGACCATAGGGGCGTACAATCAATAGATTTACCATAGTGGGATCATTTCGGAGCTTCTTAGTGGAAGCTGATAGGGCGTACTTCTATTTCATGTCTAATTTTAGTGGAAACAAATATTTACAGAAGAGCTATTCATATTGTCATAAATTTACTAAGAGGGGAAAAAAGACATGCAGGAAATAATGGAATTGATGGGGACCGTGTTTAATTGTGTTTCTTTTTTTCAAATGTGTGTGGAATAATAATAATAATAATTATTATTATTATTCCTTTATTATTGCTGGCTTAGTAATAATTATAAAACAAAATAAAAAATAAAAATACATCCTTTTTTTATTATATGCTGGGATTATTATTATTACTTTATGTATGTATATATTTATTTATTTATGGCTGGGTGGCTTAGTAATAATAATAAAACTAATTATTAAAAAAAACCTCATCCTTTTTTATTTTATGTTGTTGATGATAATAATATTAAAAAAATAATAATAATAATAATTATTATTATTATTATTATTTTATATATATATATTGCTTTGTGGCTTAGTAATAATAATAATAATAATAATAATAACCAAATAAAATAAATAATAATAATAATAATACATCTCTACTTTGATTTTTCTGCTGGGATTATTATTATTTACAATAATTTATTTATTGCTGTGTGGCTTAGTAATATTATTCATAATAATATTATAATATTAATAGTAATAATGATAATAATAATATTAATAATAATAATAATTATTATTATTATTAATTGTAGTTATATTAATAGGGAAGCTCATAGTAGCTCATAATACTACTACTACTACTAATAATTATTATTATTATGATTATTATTATTATTATTTGTAGTTATATTAATAGGGAAGCCAATAATAATAATAATAATAATAATAAGTAATATTATTAGTATTATTAGTATTACTAGTAGTAGTATTTCTTAATATTATACAGGATTTACTGTATATATCACCCTACAGTTTTCATAGTACCACACAATATAAAAGGAGACAGTTACAATACAATTTTATTTTATTTATTTATTTGTGGCATATTATTGATAAATATAATACACACTGCAGTACTAATAATAATACATCCTTTATTTTATTTTGTTGTTTTTTGTTTTGGCTGGGTGGCATAATAATAATAATAATAATAATACATCCTTTGACTGAGGGACTGTTCCAACGATGTAAGTTGAGCTTTGCTTGTTCAGCTCAGTTTACAAGCAGGCAGGTAGGTATACTTTGTTCCAGAAGAGACATTGCATTCTGTAATAGAGAGCCTGCCTGCTCACAGTTTGTGACGGCTGAACTTTAGTTTGGCTTTAATATAAATGTTTGTTTTATTTCTGTCTGTCAGTCTAACAGGGTTATTTCCCCTCACCTCCTAATCCTGTGATCCCTGGAAACAAAACATGTTTTATTGGGGAGATTTCCCTTCACTTCCTGTCAGTCTGACACCTCTACAAGAAATGTATAGTGTGGTTGTCACCAGGACAGGAAGTCATAGATGACAATAAAAACCCAGTCAGAAGTTCTGACCCTTCCTTGTTCCCCCCTGCAGATTTCCCATCACTTTTTCTTGCAATTGGGGGGGGGGGGGGGATCTACCCACAAGGACAGGTTTTGTCTTGAGTTGGGCTTCATCTCTGTGTTGACTTGCAGGGTATGGAGAACATGAGTGTCCTGTGGATGTCACATCTGAGGAGCGCACGGGGGGCTGATGATAGGGATATTGTACAATAACTTTGTGGGGGTCTAGTGAACATGAGGAATGAATGCACCAATCACACGGCACGCCGGCTTCAGGTCTATCTGCAGCAGACAGTAGGAAGCACAATTACCTCGGAGGCAACACACACTAATGAAAACAATAAAAGCCGAATAATACAAACCGCCACCAATAATAACAATAATGATTAATGATATAATAATAGGCTCCAGCAGTCGTGCTAATCGCATACAATGACGCATACATAATCACAGCGACTGTGACTCCCATGGTAGATGGAGTGCTCTGGGAACGTCTGCTGCACATTCCACTCATTATTCATCATGGAGGAAAATCAGTCCAATTGTACATCACACCCCCATTCCTCATGCCGGGTCACTGAGCTGATCCCTCCGGTGAGGACCCCCTGAGATAGAGGGCCCCCTACAGCACCCCCATCACAGAATCCATAGCTCAGCTTTATATCAGTATAATCTACAGGACAGGAGTTATTGTTATAGTATTTACATGATACATTGACAACGGGGATCTGCCTATTCCATCAATCGATCTATCCATCGTCTGTCTGTCCATCCATATCTATCTATCTATCTATCTATCTATCTATCTATTATCTATCTATCTATCTATCTATCTATCTATCTATCTATCTATCTATCTATTATCTATCTATCTATCTATCTATCTATCTATCTATCTATCTATATTTCTATTATCTATCTATCTATCTATCTATCTATCTATCTATCTATATTTCTGTTATCTATCTATCTATCTATCTATCTATCTATCTATCTATCTATATTTCTATTATCTATCTATCTATCTATCTATCTATCTATCTATATTTCTATTATCTATCTATCTATCTATCTATCTATCTATCTATCTATATTTCTATTATCTATCTATCTATCTATCTATCTATCTATCTATCTATATTTCTATTATCTATCTATCTATCTATCTATCTATCTATCTATATTTCTATTATCTATCTATCTATCTATCTATCTATCTTTCTATTATCTATCTATCTATCTATCTATCTATCTATCTATATTTCTATTATCTATCGATCTATCTATCTATCTATATTTCTATTATCTATCTATCTATCTATCTATCTATCTATCTATATTTCTATTATCTATCTATCTATCTATCTATCTATATTTCTATTATCTATCTATCTATCTATCTATCTATCTATCTATCTATCTATATTTCTATTATCTATCTATCTATCTATCTATCTATCTATATTTCTATTATCTATCTATCTATCTATCTATCTATTATCTATCTATCTATCTATCTATCTATCTATTATCTATCTATCTATCTATCTATCTATCTATCTATCTATCTATCTATATTTCTATTATCTATCTATCTATCTATCTATCTATCTATCTATCTATCTATCTATCTATATTTCTATTATCTATCTATCTATCTATCTATCTATCTATCTATATTTCTATTATCTATCTATCTATCTATCTATCTATCTATCTATCTATCTATATTTCTATTATCTATCTATCTATCTATCTATCTATATTTCTATTATCTATCTATCTATCTATCTATCTATCTATCTATCTATCTATCTATCTATCTATCTATATTTCTATTATCTATCTATCTATCTATCTATCTATCTATCTATCTATCTATCTATCTATCTATCTTTCTATCTATCTATCTTTCTATTATCTATCTATCTATCTATCTATCTATCTATCTATCTATCTTTCTATTATCTATCTATCTATCTATCTATCGATCTATCTATCTATCTATCTTTCTATTATCTATCTATCTATCTATCTATCTATCTATCTATCTATCTATCTTTCTATCATCTATCTATCTATCTATCTATCTATCTATCTATCATCTATCTATCTATCTATCTATCTATCTATCTATCTATCTATCTATCTATCTATCTTTCTTTCTATCTACCTATCTATTTATCGATCTATATATCTTTACGTCTATTTGGATGGATGGATGGATGGATACAGAAGGTCCCAAGTACTACAATGCGGCTCCCGTCTCTCACAGGTTCCCTCGCAGAGCTCACAGGGGTGTTCTGGACCCGGACTACTTTTTAATAACCAAAAAACACAAGTTTGGTGTAAAGTTTTCAGCCAGACAGAATAATGAAAGACAGGTTGCTATGGGTTACAAAACTTTATTTGTTGTCAAAGGAGAGCCTTAAGCTCCCCACACACATTACAATCTGATTGTACAACTTCCTTAAAGCCGTAGTAAAGCCAAAACCAAAAATGTAACATATTGCAGCTTACCAATCATTAGATGTGGTGGCTGCATTCATTTTCTTTTTTAAGGTTTTCTCCTCCCTTTTGTCCCTCTGTTTTCACCTGCTGATCTGGCCAGTAACACACCTCCTGTATTAGAGTGCCCCCACTCTGGGTAAAGCAGCACAGGGGGCACAGCAGACAGCAGCATTGTCATTCTGGGGGGAGGGGAATGCTAGATGTATTGGCAGATTTAAATACACTAGCAAAGAAGCCAAACTCCAGCTAAAACTTTATAATTAGTTACAGATTTACAAACCGTTTTTTTCCCTTGCAGAAATAAATAAAAGCTGATCATTGTAAGCACCCCTGTCAGTAGTAAATGGTTTGTCTCATCTCTCTTAACTGCTACAGCTGCAAGATAGCTTGATAACAGACTTGCTGTCCAGATCACCAGATGAGCATAAAGGAAAGAAAGCCAAGAACACTCATGCGGCCATCACATGTAAGAATCGGTAAGCTGTAATATAATAGAGCCCAGGGGCGAACTGACCATTGGGGAACTCGGGCACTGCCCGAGGGCCCTGGGTCAGTAGGGGGCCCCATGAGATGTCCCTGGTACCTTTCATAGGCTTTTTTGGGTGTGATTTGAGTGTGGGCGAGGACACAGGGGCCCCATGATCCCCTACTGCCCAGGGGCCCCATGAGTTGTTAGTCCGCCCCCGATCAAGTCGCACTGTAAAGTCAAAGTGAAAATCGCATAAGTGCGAATGGAGCCTAACACCACTTTCGGGTGATCATACACTATACAATCCAATTGTACATCCTGCAATCAATCTTCCATCACAAAGGCCTCCTTTGGTACAAGTTGAATGGAATGTCCAGGTGCGTCCATCTATTACATATTTATGGTATGCTGAGACTGTACAATCTGGTTGTATGGTGTATGGTCAGCTAGTGAATGTGCATGCCTGCCTGCATAGAAACTAATTGGGTCAATTAGGGAGGTCCTCATATTAAAGACTGAGATTGTACAAAGATTGTACAATCAGATTGTAATGTGTATGCCTATGTATTGCTTATCGGGGGTTAATGAAGAACACCTCCCCCACCCTGTTTTTTTTGGCGGAGGTAGCGGGAGGTATCCCTTGCCTGATAGGCTGATCGGTTTTTAATGATTGCAGTCACATGAGAGGTCGAATCATTCAGCTAGGTCAAAGCAGAATGATTGGCAGCTGCTGTAATCACCTTTCTGATGGGTGGAGTGATTGATAGCTGTGCTGCCATAGAATGAAAAGGATAATCTCCTGCGCCAAAATGTAGATGTAAATGATTAAATAATAAAAAGCAGCCTGTATTAGTAGTGCCACAGCCACAGCACCAAAGACAACCACTCAATATAAAACCAATTAATACGGCGCTAAATATGCAGAGTTATATATACCATATAATGTAGTAGCTGACATAGGAATAGCTGACATATATATATAAAGGATATAACATGCATGAAGGTGAGTAAAAACGTGAATAATGTCCTAAATATATGAACATAAAGTGAATGGTGTCCTTAGTGGGTCACACGGACTTCATGCAGGTGTGAGCCACAATGTGCCAATCCTCTAAGTCTGGGGTGCCCCCTCACCTTCCTGCTCAGGCCCCCAGGGACCAAAGAGCTTATAATGCTGGTAGTGATGATCCTGCTGGTCAATGGATCCTGCTGGTGATAGTAGTGCCACTCACTCCTCCTGGTAGGTCTTAGTAGGGAATGGTAACCTCAGCACTGCCCGTGGTGTCTCTCCGATAAAGGCTCTCCAGTACGGTCACCAGTGAGGCAAGAGAGACTTACATAGTATAAAACCTTTTATTTTGAGTAAAAACAACCAAGAGCCTACTTACACGAGTCAGATAGTAAGCAGGCCTTTACACCTCTCCAAGGGTGTACTGTATTCAAAGCTTGGAGCACCAAGATGGCGTCCACGCCGGATGTGACGTCAAGCCGTCAATCGTAGGAAGCTCCTCCTTCTGGCGTATCTACGCGTTACGTCACTCAAACACGTGACTTCATCAGGATATACGCCTACTGACGGCGGAGCTTAATTTATTGGTCGATTACCCAATCATCGTTGTTGATGGGCGGTGCCGACCGCCATTAAAATGAAGTGCGATGAGAGCGGACAGTCTTCTATGTATCTTGGTTAGAATAAAAAATCTCAAACCGAACGATCGTATCGAGGGTTGATATATGGGATGAAATGAGTTTGTGGGTGGATTATGGTCACTCAGGTGCAAGCTCCGATAACGAAGTAAGGCAACCTAAGGCGGCACTCTAACCTCAATTCCCACCATAGAAGCAATAATATACAAAAATGCAAAAAATGTAAAATGTAAAATACTTATGGAAAGGACCAAATTAAAAGGGAATAAAAAACTTGAGGGGAGTCTATAATTAAAGACAGCCCCTAGTGATACCTATTCACCAAGGGTGAATAGGTATACGACTAATGAACCAGATCGCCTATATATACAGTACACCATAGGGTTGGCCAATGACCATAACATAATAATGAACAATACAGAGCCAAATGCAGGACATAATGCAGAGCATGAATTATGGTAGGGGTCTGATTTAATAGTTGCTGATGAAGCAATTCAGGTCGAATTCAACGTTAAGGCCCCTCGGGGCTTGTGACCTCAAAAGGAAAATCCATTTGGATTCCGTTTGGCTGATAGATCTCACTTTATTGCTCCCCCTCCAGTGTCTTTTATATTTTTCTATTGCCCAGAATTGTGCTGCCATAGAGGTTCCGCAAGAGCTGGGAACGATACCGTTCCAGCCATATACAGGGAGATCTGTCACCGATAATTGACAGTCAAAATAACTCATTGATATGGCCATACACGTACTGATAAATGATCGATTTCTTATCCGATCGATCTCTCCTGATAGGAATAATAGATCCACAATCGATAACGCATTTAATATGGCACACACAGGATAGTGGGTTTAAAACAATAGCTGGAAGATCCGATCATACACGAACAATCCGATCTGTTTTCAGTATGCAATCTTGTGATCTGGTCAGTACAGCTACAATCACATTGATGAACAAAGCATCTACGTGCTGCTGATCGATACAACACGATTGATCAATTCTGACTCAGTTTGATCAGATCCAATCTAAATTGATTACTAGAAAATCTTCACCTAATATGGTGGCCATATGGCTTTTAATAAATTATTGATTTGTTTTACGATCGATCCCTTCCAATAGTAATAATCGATCTATAGTTGACTACCTGTTCGGTCAATATGACACACGCTGGGAAGATACAGCCATAGGTTTTCAGATGCATTTCATTTGTCACCATGCAATCACATGATTTGGCTGATGGAAATACGATGAAATTCATGAGCAAAACATCTCAGTGCTGCCGATCGATGCAACAAGATCGGTAAATTATGCCCTGGCCCATCGAGTCAGTTTAATCAGATCCACTCTAAACTGATTGCAAGGGAAAGCATGCCTATTATGGTGACCATACACACTTCAATAAATAATCCATTTCTTTTCTGATCGAACTCTCCTAATAGTAATCGATTGGTGTTCAACAATCCGTTCAATCAGTATGGCAAACATGGAGAACATACGTTCACAGGTGATCAATTGTCACCATGCAATCACATGATGCGGCTGATTGAAATACGAGCAAATTCATCTCTGTGTTGCCGATCAATACAACATAATTGATAAATTCTGACCCATCAACTCAGTTTGATCAGATCCAATCTAAATTGAGCCTAAATCGATCATAAGGGACGTTATGCCTAATAAGGTGACCATACACACTTCAATAGACAATCAATTTATTTTCTAATCGATCTCTCCCAATAGTAATCGATAGTTAATCGCCAACCCATTTATTCAATATGACACACATTGCGAAGATATGTTCATAGGTTATTGATTGCATTCATTATTATTCTTATTGATGATGATTATTATTATTAGTAGTATTGCTGTTGTTGTTATTATTATGTATTTATTTATTATTATTTATAGGTATTATTATTATTATTAGTAGTAGTAGTAGTAGTATGTACGTATGTATTTATTTATCATTTATAGGCATTATTATTATTATTGTTAATTTATCATTATGTATATGTATTATTATTATGTATTTATTTATTATTATGTATAGGTATTATTATTATTATTATTATTATTAGTAGTAGTAATATTATGTATGTATTATTATTTATAGGCAATATTATTATTAGTAGTAGCAGTATTGTTGTTGTAATAATAATAATAATAATAATAATAACAACAATACTACTACTACTACTACTAATAATAATATTGCCTATAAATAATAATACATACATAATATTACTACTACTACTAATAATAATACCTATAAATAATAATTAATAAATAAATAAATACATAATAATAATAATACATATACATAATGAAAAATTAATAATAAAATAAATAATAAAAAATAATAATAATAATGCCTATAAATGATAAATAAATACATACCTACTACTACTACTACTACTACTACTACTACTACTACTACTAATAATAATAATAATAATAATAATACCTATAAATAATAATAAATAAATACATAATAATAATAATACTATACATACATAATAATAACAACAGCAATACTACTACTACTACTACTAATAATACATATACATAATAAT
Source organism: Staurois parvus (assembly GCF_062004578.1). Lineage (NCBI taxonomy): Eukaryota > Metazoa > Chordata > Amphibia > Anura > Ranidae > Staurois > Staurois parvus. Next base: position 9,647,252 of record NW_028318294.1, on the reverse strand, counting down.
AAATTAACAATAATAAAAATAATGCCTATAAATGATAAATAATATTATTAGTAGTAGTAGTAGTAGTAGTAGTATGTATGTATTTATTTATTTATTTATCATTTATAGGCATTATTATTATTTTTGTAATTTGTTATTATGTATATGTATTATTAATATTATTATTAGTAGTAATAGTAGTAGTAGTATTCTTGTTGTTGTTATTATAATGTATGTATTAATTATTTATTATTTAAAGGTATTATTATTATTAGTAGTAGTATTGTTGTTATTATTACTACTACTAATATTTGTTTATGAATTATTATTTATAGGTGATATTATTATTATTATTATTATTATTATGTATTTATTTATTATTGTTACTCACTTTGCAATCACATGATCTGCTCGATCAAAATACAATCAAGTTCATGAACAAATCATCTCAGTGCTGCCACGACCGATAAATTCCTACCTGGCCAGTCAACTTGGTTTAATCAAATCTGATCTAAATGCTGAGATCTGAGTCTAAATCGATCCGTGGGGAAGTTATGCTTATTATGGGGGCCATAAATGATCGATTTCTTTTCCAATTGCTCTCTCCCAATCAGTGGCGGATTGACAACTCATGGGGCCCCCTGGCAATAGGGAATCATGGAGCCCCCAGGCAATAGGGGATCATGGGTCCCCCGGGCAATAGGGGATCATGGGGCCCCCAGGCAATAGGGGATCATGGGTCCCCTGGGCAATAGGGGATCATGGGTCCCCCGGGCAATAGGGGATCATGGGTCCCCCGGGCAATAGGGAATCATGGAGCCCCCAGGCAATAGGGGATCATGGGTCCCCTGGGCAATAGGGAATCATGGAGCCCCCAGGCAATAGGGGATCATGGGGCCCCCGGGCAATAGGGAATCATGGAGCCCCCAGGCAATAGGGGATCATGGGTCCCCCGGGCAATAGGGGATCATGGGGCCCCCGGGCAATAGGGGATCACGGGGCCCCTGTGTTCTTGCCCATACTCAAAAAAGCCTATGAAAAAGGTGCCAGGGGCATCTCATGGGGCCCCCTACTGACCCCGGGCCCTCAGGCAGTGCCCAAGTTTCCAAATGGTCAGCCCGCCCCTGCTCCCAATAGTAATAATCAATCTGTAGTCGACAAATCAATCGATATGACACAGATGGGAAAGTGAATTGTAATCAATAATTGGAAGCTCTGATTGTAAGGTATGGATTGGATCTCGTTTGTCACCATGTAATCTCATGATCTGGTCGATCAAATTGATGAACACCTCAGGGCTGCTGATTGATGCAACACAATTGATAATCTCTGGCCCAGTCGATCGATTCAGTTTGGTTAAATCCAATCTACATGGAATCTGAGTCAATTGGAAGGAAAGTTATGTGTGTCCGATTATTTGCAGAGTCTATCAATTTGATTGCATTGCACATTGCTCGATAGATAAAATTGAAGCGTGTATGGCCACCAATAGATCATTCACCGATGCAACCATCCTGATTGATTTGCACATCGATTGGATAGCGTGTATGGCCACCATTGGTTTGTTTGCCAATTTGAAACGTTTTGATTGGATTGCACAACGATTGAATAACAAACGCTAACTGTGATGGTCTCGTTATCTGGCCATACACGGTTAGAAAATCATTCAAAAAACATTCGATATGGTCAATCGTTCAACTTTCGAAGTATTCGTACAGTAGGCTAATTTTGATGATTGAAATACAAAGTTTTATGGCAAAAAAAATGAACTTCCATGCAGATTTTGTGAGACTAAGCAATCGATTTTCTAGTTGAATCGATCGAAAATCTACAGCGCATGTGTGTGTCAAAATGTAACCCCAAAAGTGTACTCGATCGACCAAAATGTACCATTTATGTTGTTATCGATCGATAAGGTGTCAATAATTCGAGGACAAATAATCGATACCATGATAGCGTTATCACATGCACATTGGACAGATCTTTATCTATCTGACGGGTTTTTTTTTTCAAACCGTTTATGGCCAGCATTAGGTTGTTAGCCAAATGAAAGGTTTTGATTGGATAAAAAACACTTCTGCCGGCCATAGACGGTTCGAAAATCGGACGATTTTCTCACTGTTAGTGGGTTAATTGGTCGGCCGTTTTTCGTGTTTTTTGCACATTTTTTTTTCGGTCATCTTGGAAAATTTGCAGCCGATTTTGACGATCAGCCGATTTTCCCAGCAATGGTGGGCAACTCGGCCAATCGTTTTACCAATAAAAAATTTGCACATGAGCCGTGACCTGCAAGAGACAGAAGTTATGGGGTGAACTTTATGATTTAGTCGGACGATTTTTTTTAGCGTTGGTGATAACGTCGGCCAAACGAACAACCAATTTTTTTTTTTTCCGAAAAATTGGCAGCACTAGTGCAGATTGATCAAAATGTTCAAATTGGCGAACAATCTAATGGTGGTCACAAACAGTAATGCAGGCCATAGATGGGTCGAACATCTGCCAATTAAAAAAAAATAAAAAAAAATTGGTTGTTCGTTTGGCCGACGTTATCACCAAAAAAAATCGTCCAATTGGGGATCTAATTTCCCTTCCGTCTGGCAGATCGGATTGGATGAAAATGGACAGGTGTGCGGTGGAGCTGCGTTTCCCAAAATGCGCGGTGGAGATGCGTTTCCCAAACTGTGTGGTGGAGCTGTTTCCCAAACTGTGTGATGGAGCTGCGTTTCCCAAAATGCGCGGTGGAGATGCGTTTCCCAAACTGTGTGGTGGAGCTGCGTTTCCCAAACTGTGTGATGGAGCTGTGTTTCCCAGAATGTATGGTGGAGATGCGTTTCCCAAAATGTGCGGTGAAGCTGCGTTTCTCAAACTGTGTGGTGGAGCTGCGTTTCCCAGAATGTGCGGTGGAGCTGCGATCCCAGAATGTGCGGGGGAGCTGCGTTTCCCAGAATGTGCGGTGGAGCTGCGTTTCCCAGAATGTATGGTGGAGATGCGTTTCCCAAAATGTGCGGTGGAGCTGCGTTTCCCAGAATGTGCGGTGGAGCTGCGTTTCCCAGAATGTGCGGTGGAGCTGTGTTTCCCAAAATGTGCGGTGGAGCTGCGTTTCCCAGAATGTGCGGTGGAGCTGCGTTTCCCAGAATGTGCGGTGGAGCTGCATTTCCCAACATGTGCGGTGGAGCTGCGTTTCCCAGAATGTGCGATGGAGATGCGTTTCCCAAACTGTGCGGTGGAGCTGCGTTTCCCAGGATGTATGGTGGAGCTGCGTTTCCCAAACTGTGTGGTGGAGCTGCGTTTCCCAAACTGTGTGGTGGAGCTGCGTTTCCCAAACTGTGCGGTGGAGCTGCGTTTCCCAGAATGTGTGGTGGAGCTGCGTTTCCCAAAATGCGTGGTGGAGCTGCCTTTCCCTAAATGTGCGGTGGAGCTGCGTTTCCCAGAATTTACGGTGGAGATGCATTTCCCAAACTGTGCGGTGGAGCTGCGCTTTCCAAAATGTGCGGTGGAGCTGCGTTTCCCAGAAAGTGCTGTGGAGCTGCATTTCCCAGAATGTGCGATGGAGCTGCGTTTCCTAAAATGTGCGGTGGAGCTGCGTTTCCCAGAATGTGCGATGGAGCTGCGTTTCCCAAAATGTGCGGAGGAGCTTCGTTTCCCAAAATGTGCGGTGGAGCTGCGTTTCCCAGAATGTGCGGTTGAGCTGCGCTTCCCAATATGTGCGGTAGAGATGCTTCTCCCAGAATGTGCGGTGCAGCTGCGTTTTTTGTCGGCAAAAATGGGAGCATCATTTCCTCACCGCCTGTAAGTTGCCTCTGAAGCGCCATCTGAACGTGGATCAGGCTTCAGAGGCAAGGGAGATTTAGACGCACATTTAGGCTCACACCTTTGCAATTTGCAGTGCGTTTTCAGATTTGCAGAAACACACTACAGTCCATTTAACAGGATTTCCTATGGGTCACATTCACATCTGTGCCTTTTCTGGAAAGATTTATGAACTACAGCCCATGTGCTCTAAATTTAGTAAATTTCCCCCATTATCTATGTCATTTTTTAAAAAATATTTTACATTTTTTATTTATTTTAATTTTTAAATATTTTATTTTGTAGATTTTTATTTTATTTATTTTATTTTTCTATTTTTATTTTATATATGTTTTATTTATTTTTATATTGTTATGTATTTTTCATACAAAGCCAGCTCATCCCTGCGAATCCATCATCTGTGCGTTTTCTGGAAAGGTTCACTGACTTTTTTTGCCTAGGCTTCAATGGAAATTAATGAGAAACGCATGTACAGGCATTTTTTTATGCGTTTCCTGCATGACAACAGACACCTCCCCCTAGCAGCATTAACACATCCTAAAAATGTGAAACACAAAATACATCAAAAACGCATGTGAAAAAACCGCAAACCGCGCCGTAAAATGCACTGGAAAAACACATCAACCTGCATAGGTGAGAACCTTGTGGATAATGGCACCCAAATGTACGCTGGCGCATTGCTCAGCGACAATTCTGCCCGTGACTCCAAATTGCAAAGTGTGAATGGAGTCTTAGCTGATTGGTTACTAGACACAGCTGCACTACAGCCCATGTGCTCCAATTTTAGTAAATTCCCCCCATTATCTATGTAATTTTTTTTAATCTTTTAAATTTTTTTATTTATTTAAATTTCTTAATTTACATATATTTTTCTAGATTTTTGTTATTTTATTTTTTAATCGACATATATTTTTTCTAGATTTTTGTTTATTTTATTTTTTAATTGACATATATTTTATGTAGATTTTTCTTTATTTTATTTTCTAATGTACATATATTTTTTGTAGATTATTCTTTATTTTATTTTTTAATTGACTTTTTTTTGTCGATTTTTGTTTATATTACTTTTTAATTGACATATATTACTTGTAGATTTTTATTTTATTTTTTAATTGACATTTTTTTGAAGATTTTTATTTTATTTTTTAATTGACATATATTGTTTGTCGATTTTTGTTTCTTTTAATTTTTAATTGACTTATATTATTTGTAGATTTTTATTTTATTTTTTAATTGACATATTTTTTTTGTAGATTTTTGTTTCTTTTATTTTTTAATTGACATATATTTTTTGTCGATTTTTGTTTATTTTATTTTTTAATTGACATATTTTTTGTCGATTTTTGTTTCTTTTATTTTTTAATTGACATATATTATTTGTAGATTTTTGTTTCTTTTATTTTTTAATTGACATATATTATTTGTTGATTTTTATTTGATTTTTTTAATTGACATATATTTTTTGTCGATTTTTGTTTCTTTTATTTTTTAATTGACATATCTTATTTATAGATTTTTATTTTATTTTTTAATTGACATCTATTTTTTGTCGATTTTTGTTTCTTTTATTTTTTAATTGACATATATTATTTGTAGATTTTTTTTTTTTTAATTGACATATTTTTTGTAGATTTTTGTTTCTTTTATTTTGTAATTGACATATATTATTTGTCAATTTTTGTTTCTTTTATTTTTTAATTGACATATATTATTTGTCGATTTTTATTTGATTTTTTAATTGACATATATTTTTTGTCGATTTTTGTTTATTTTATTTTTTGATTGACATATATTTTTTGTAGATTTGTATTTATTAATTTTATTTTTATTCATTATATATATATATATTTTTTTTTTCTTTTTTTTTCATATTTTTATTTATTTTTCATACAAAGCCAGCTCATCACCCACATCCCTGCAAATCCATCATCGCAACTTATCGTCCCTGCAAGGGTTATTAACCCCCCACCGGACCCTTTTAAATAACGAAACCACCCCCCGGAGGACCCCTTGATCATTCCCCACGTCCTATCCATATCCATAGATTAACAACACCCCTCTGATATTATTTACGACCCCAGGGATGGGAGGGGGGGATCAGCGTAATCCTTCAGCAGCTGAGGGGTTAACGGCCGCCTGCACGCCGTCAGGACAATGATTGAATCAACAATGACAAGAAAAGTTGGGCACTTGGCTTGAAATGATAATAAAGAAGAGAAGAGAGAAGGAAAAAAAAATAAAAAAGCCTCCCTGAATGTTGAATCGACGGACCAGCCTCCCCAGACTGGCAGCCCAATAAGAGCTGACAGGGGAGGCTCTTGGTAAGATCACTTTCTCAAACCCTTCACTGTTTTGCTCAGCAGCCAGGCACATTGGAGCAGCTCACTGATAAAATTCGAGGATTTACTGGGAATATCCCTCTCGCCTCTTTTGTCTGCGTGCTTTTCTTCTTTTTTTTTTTCCTCTCTCTCTCTCTCTCTCTCTCCTTCCTTCTCAATGCACTGCTGATGTGCGGAGACACAGACCTGCATCTTCTCCATCAGGACCCATAGAGCCGGAGAAGAGAGTGCATCAGTATGAAAAGGCGCAGGAGCCTGGCTGAGTGAGGGGCTTATCCAGGATCCAGCTTGGCACTACTAGAAGTCCAACCTTTATTTTTTTATGATATCCTTTGGAGGGATGGACTGATCATTGGCACAGTAAGTACCCACCTTCTTCTTTTTTTTATTTTTTTATTTGTGCAGCACTTTTTTTTTGGGGGGGGGGGGTCTCGTCAAATCTGCGACTTCTCGGCTGCTTGGGGTCATGGAGAGCCATCCTGCAGTAAAAGGTCCATGAGAGTTTGGTGTGGTAGCGGTGCAGATCTCCCGGTACCTCCACCTCCTCCTTTACATTTAATCACTGTTTGCATTCCGAGCAGATGTCAGCTTGCCGTCATGTCCTGAAATGGTTTGCCTTTTTTTTTTTGCATGCTGAGAATAAATATCATTGGCGACCCTCCTATGTCAATTGATGGAGATCAGTCAAGCCGGCGACTGGGGGGGGGGCAATCTAAAGGGAATCTAAAGGGAACAGGTGGGGTGATGCCTAGAGAGACCTGTAAGATTTACACCTACTGCATGACACTTGCTTGGAGTCGACTATTTAGATATTCTAATTTGATTGCAGCTTGCTTGTCAGATTCTAGCTGTAGGTGGCAGGTACTTTCCTCCTCTCGTTCCTCATCTCTCTCTTTTTTTTTTTCTCTTTCCTTGGCTGCCTCTAAAACCCCAGAAATCCCAAAACTTATCCCTGCCGTTCTATGGCAGGTTAGAGACATCATTAAAATATGAAGTGGTGGCTAGACGTAGCATTATGTGCCTGGAGCTTAATGCTTCCATCCTGGCTGTTGCATCTAGGGACCTGTGCTCTACGGAACGTCTTGCATTGATGACACTTGATGGTGCAATAGAACAGATTCTGGATCCACACCATCGGATTAAGGAGATCCGGTCTTGCTCAAGCCCAACGTCTTGACTCCCCTTTTTTCATTGACACTTCTGTGCATAGCTGCAGCAGCTGAGGGGTTAAGGCGCTGCAGCACCATGCAAATCTGGAGAGCACTGCAATAGATAAGCATCGGAATTAATTATGGAAAAATGATGCAAAGAGCCAAGCAAAAAAAAAAAAACCCGTCATATTAAAGTACGGGAGAGATAGTCAAATGGTATGGAAGGGTTTTGCATGGATGCAAGGCTTGTATTCCAACAGGTTTGCAGAATAGAGGAATAGCCTAGATCTTAGACATACGTGTTTATGTGCAGCTGAAGTTGCCAAGATTTATGGATGTTATAAAAGGAAATGAGAATTGTCTACAAATTTTTGTTTGAAACCTGTTGGAGCTCTGGGTTGCAACCATTTTTTTGGAGGGACTGCATGCAGTTTAAAGGAGTTCCTGGTTGTCCCTAGTTATCAGTCTACTCAGCGATTCCAAACTCAAGCTGGGCTTCAGGTAGGTTAGATACGGATAAAAAGTTGGCTATCACATTTTTATATCACAGAAGCCATCTATAAAACATTCATCAAAAACCATGCTGGTTACATCCCACTAGGTCCTCAGAACTGGCATTCGAATAACAGTTCTAAACCTTTGAAAAAAAATGATAGAAATATAGATTCATACCTATTAATATCCATAGGGATTTTAAAGCCTGATATTGCCTTCCAATTTTTTTTTTTCTTTTAAGATTTAATTTTGAGGGTTACTAGGATTTGATGTGTCTACTGGAGGTCTGTCCTTTCTTTAATTATTTTTGGCTCGGCACTGCCGGCTGAATATCAAATGTGGGACGTTTGTGGGTCTTTCCACATATACATCTCAGATCGATTTAATTTGAGACGTGTTGCTGCATTTTAATTGATGCTCAGAAGATAAGATGGCAGAGAAGGGCAGGTGTAACTAAGAGAGACAAAAAAAAGTATAAATATTTTATGATCACACGTGCGCTGTCTCATTTCCATATTGAGGTGCTTTTGGTATCTTATGTAAATTTTGGATACAGCCAAATAGAAGTGTGCCATCATCAAACAACACGGCGGTTTACTTCCTACAGACACAACTGTACAATCATTTATTTCTTAACCAAGTGAGGGCCAAAGGCTACATTTTTTTTGTGATTGAATGATGACAGATCAAAATGATAAGAGTTTACCGCTTTGAGAAAAACATGTTTATGGGAGTATTTCTGGTCACTTGGAAAACGACCAGTCAACTCCCATTTTTTTATTTAAATCCAATAAATTAGGTATCTAGTTTTGGGAAACTTTTTGAATTAGAAAAGAAAAAAATCATTACCTTTTGCCTTCCATTACCTTTTACGTTTTCGAAAAGGATGATTCTTGTGACAGCTTAAAGAACAGTCTTTGAGTCATACCTGTAAAGAAGGCATTTTCTGTCTGTCATCTGCTTCGTAATTATTGATTCTTCACCTTTGCTCAACAGTGGAGTACTCACAGGACGCCTGAGAAGTTTATTGGGTTTTTAATGAGTCTGCAAATAACAGTTTGGAGATCACTAGGGCAAGTAGATCCTTTCTAGGGTTGTAGGTCAGTTATGTCACCCTACGTCTTCGATGTACACGGATGACTTTGGTTACCAGTTCAAATGTTTGGATAAATCACAAGTAAATGATAATGTTGTCCAAAGTCTAGAGGTTCTGCTTCTGTTTTTCGTAAATATCGTAAAAGGCACAAAATACACTATTAGTGGTTTAAATTAGATAGCTTTTAGTATTTTTGGTCAAGGTTATTTTATTTAAATTGGAATAAATTAAGATGAATTATGAATAATTTATTTGGAATTCAACATGAAACAGATGGTAAAGGATACAAGCATAAATGATTAGTTGGATGTAAGTACTATGGGGGGAGGGTCATTTGGGGATAAAGATATATATGCTTAGTGTGAATAGCATATGATATTAATAATGTTAATAAATACATCGTCTAAGAGCTTCAAGTAAAAAGCATCTCAAATTTGAAAAATATTTCATTTTTTAAAAAGAGAATTTGGAAAATTTAAGTTGTATATGTTGAGCTTTGTGTGGTTTCTTTGCCTCTGTAAGTGCTTTTGCATGTCTTGATTTAGGCATTTAGAAATTAAACTTTCCATCCAATGGGGTCCTTCTGCTGTTTACACTTGAACAACTTCAGCTCATGAAAGACAGTATCAACGGCTTTTGTTACTCATCCACTTTATTGGAATATATTTAATATATGTTGTTCACTCTCACCACTTGCTCATGAAGAGCACCCTAAATTTCAAGACCCTTTTATTTGGTAAGAGGCCCAAAACACTCAAAGGACAATAGTGATTAATGATGTGCAATCTTTTTCCTACCCTGTTGTAATACCATAATTATATCTTCATCACAACTTGCACAAAGTTTGTTGTTTTTTTTTAAGGGCCCTGTAGAGAAGGAACTAAAATGTAATTCCCCAGACATAAATGACAACAGAAAATAGTAAGCTCAACGGGTTTCTGAGCATGGCTGGAACAAAGCTACTGATCTGAAGTTTGTTAGCAAAGGCAGGGGGTTCGAACGTTCTATGTGTACATTCAATTTCTATAACAGCTGGCTCTGGGTATAACAAAGACTATTATTAAGCGGTGTGAAAAATGTAAAATCTCTTCTCATTATGTTTACTACAGCGCTGATGTGATTGAACTTTTGAGGCTGGTTATAGTGAGTGCAATTACTTATAGAATGTCTTCTGGAAGAAGAAAAAAAAATATTACACATGAACTCTGGTTGGCAACCTAGATTAAATGCTTAGCTGTAATCGGTGTATATTCTTGGCTTGAAAGAGGCAGTCAAACAAAGACTATTTCTAATGCTGAAATGCGAAAGTGTCAAGTTGTTCATTTCTCCTGTTTCGGTGTGTTATTGCCTAAAATCAAGCTTTCGGATTCATTTTTACTTTGTCATTGACAGTTGATGTTCAACAGATCAAAAAATTTGACTTGCTGTCAAAGGTGACCAGCCAGTTGGATCAAATAGTTAATTTGTATAATTTACACAAGAAACTGGTTGTGAGTTGGGTTGTAGACGATACAGCAGGGTGCCCTTCAGCAGGTTGCCTACTGTGCTGTCCAACATGGACTAAGTTCAGCGTACCATAAGGACTTTCAACATCAGCAGAAAGATACAGATAAAGCTTTTCTTTTATATTATGAGCTAGGATTTTTGTTCCTATATGGCTTTAAAAGTTCTCATGAAGACTGGCTCCGTTCTATTGAACGAAAGTACCTTAAAGTGAGAATGGAAGCATTCCAATGAATAACGTTCTCTAGTGTTCTCAATTGGATCAATTGGCTAATTTTGTATAATTTATACAACAAGGTTGTGAGTTTGGTTGTTGACAATACAGCAGGGTACCCTTCAGCAGGTGGTGTTGGCTCTTTTTGGGGATTGATTTGAAGGAGACTTCAGCTACCTTAGCCTGAGCAAAGGTATTACAGTCGGAGGACACAGTGGGAGGTAATAGCACCAATACAGTTGCTGGACCCTTCAGCAGGTTGCCTACTGTGCTGTCCAACATGGACTAAGTTCAGTGTACCATGAGGACTTTCAACATTAGCAGAAAGATACAGATAAAGCTTTTCTTTTATATTATGAGCTAGGATTTTTGTTCCTATATGGCTTTAAAAGTTCCCATGAAGACTGGCTCCGTTCTATTGAACGAAAGTACCTTAAAGTGAGAATGGAAGCATTCCAATGAATAACGTTCTCTAGTGTTCTCAATTGGATCAATTGGCTAATTTTGTATAATTTATACAACAAGGTTGTGAGTTTGGTTGTTGACAATACAGCAGGGTACCCTTCAGCAGGTGGTGTTGGCTCTTTTTGGGGATTGATTTGAAGGAGACTTCAGCTACCTTAGCCTGAGCAAAGGTATTACAGTCGGAGGACACAGCGGGAGGTAATAGCACCAATACGGTTGCTGGACCCTTCAGCAGGTTGCCTACTGTGCTGCCCAACATGGACTCAAGTTCACGTACCGTAAGGACTTTCAGTATTAGCTAAAAGATACAGAAAAAAAAGCTTTTTTTAATATTATGAGCTAGGAATCCGTTTTCATGTATGGCTTTAAAAAGTTCTAATAAAGACTGGACCCGTTTTTTTTAACGTTCTCTAGTAGACTTTCTTCATAAAGAAGTTTATTTTGGTGGAAAGGTAAAATACTACAATGACACATTGGGGTCGATTTAACCAATGGAGTACATTACCACTTACTGCGTTAGCTTAAAACATAATTGATTTGAAGAGAAAATTCTTAACTTGTGATGGGATGAGTGCAGAAGAACACATTTAATAAGGTCTTCAAAGTAACACATGGCTATGAACACCAATTTTGAACTGGCATCTAAATTATAAACATGTATCCTAATGATTTAGATAAAAGTAGACATGGGGCACTTCAAAGCAGTAGCAAGAGGTAACTACCACCGAGCAAATTCCAAAGCATGAATAATCGGAAGATGTATATCCTTGATAAAAGGCAGACTTAATGTGATATTTTTTATATGAGAGTTTTTTTACCAATACCAATGGGTGGTGAGCCAAAGCAACCAAACAGAGGTCTCCTGTCATCAGTTTAGAGCAGTCAGAAGGATGAAGGAGAGGTTACTGTAGTTGGACACCACTCCTCATAAATTAAATAAACCCAACAGATGTCTATATCTGTAATATGAATGTATGTCCTTGATTTACACAACATTCTTCTTTGAAATAATGAGAAATAAGTAATTAGTAACCCTATATCCTAAAATGGTAATCAGAGTGTTAGTTGTCTGTAACAAGAACAGAGAAAAAAATCATGTTTCTATTCATTGTATATCTTCTAGAAGCTATATTTTTGTATTGACCTACATTTAAAAAATTTATGGTCATTGTGTGAAGATCCCATTCACAAGTTCTTTTACTGACTACTCTCTGATCGAAGAGTTTGCTGCCCATTTTCTCTTAACTTCATTCATTGAGTCATAGAATGGATATCTCGTGAGTCTACAACTGCAGCTGGCTTATTTCATAAGGCTGTTCAAAGAGTGAGGACATTGTGCAGAGCCCCGTAACACATTTCAGCTACTGGATCCATATCAGTAAAATATGGATTTTGATAGTTTGCTATGGGTTACTGCACTTTGCACATTATCATTGCTCTTTGCTCTGCCTTGTTAATAAGCCAAGATATGCATTGGTGTTGGCAAGGTAAGTTCTGGCAGACAGTAGAGAACTGAATGTGGAGAGATAGATTTACAGAACTGGAAAATCATCTTATATCTCACACAAAAAAAGAAGGGACTAAAGTCAACTTTATACCACATTACATCATATAGAGATGTGATGAATGGACAATTTTGGAGTATACACTACTACTTAAAATACCCTACAGCTTTTCAAAAAGATGTATATTGTTTCCCGTTATTGCTAGAAAAATTTGCAAGACTTCCTTTATTGTTTCTGAGCATCCCCTGAAATATGGTAAATTATTTCCAGTGACCCCCTAATAAATATAATGATGGATTAAATACAAAAGCAACACTATAATAAAGAATCAGCAGTATCCTTTCTGCTCACCGCTCAGTTCCCAGGTAAACCCTTGTGGATTCTGCATTTTAAACATTATCCTTGTTGCTTACATTGCCTTGCAACCAGCAAGTCCATCAAGACTCCTTAAGGAGCATACTCCAGGACCATTAATGTCTGGGGAGCCAAGACAGGGCTTTTTATATTCTGATCAACACACCCGATCAGGATATGCTTGCTCCAGTTCAGTAATAATGAATATACTGAAGCAAGGACCTACCTCGAACGTATCTTCAGAAACAAGTCATCAGTAACTGAGTTCCTTTAAATGCATAATAATACCAGTCAGAAATCTATTTTAAACTTCAAACTGCTGCTTTGGGCTGTAGAATTACCCATTGCATCTGTCAGGAGTAGTAGAGGCATAAGTATCACTGACTGGGAATCTTCAATAAATTGTCAAGTTCTATTACAGCATTGATTGACCAATTGATTCATCAAAACTGAGACGCTTTATATTTGAAGAATAACACAAAAGATGCTGAAATGGTATTTCAGTGTAAAAAAAAAATCTATACATCAATTCAATATAGTTGTGGGTTCAATCAGTAATAGAAGGAGAGAAGGCATTAATGTTGTTGTATGGGATGCTAAAATTTAGGAAAAGGGTCCTTTGTAAACTTTGGTTGAAAACACATGTGATCATTAGGTTAGTTGTCTTTATATAGTGGAACTATATCCAGAAAATAACTCTTGGGTTTATATGGAGTTAACCCTTATCTATTCAGTAGTCTGAGTATACCAGCAGAGGCTCATTGTAAGCTGAAATTCCTTTACAGAGCAAATCTAAGCAATTTCCATATATGTATTTCTATGGAGTATCCTCTAGGGGACCAATGACACCAGAGTTATGGTGTCAGTGGCTTTTTAGCTGATTTTTTATAGGATTTAATTATTAATACACTTCAGGATAGGGATGGGCAAATCTATTTGTGTGTGGTTCGTTAAGGGTTCAGCAAATCTTTTTCCAACTTTGGCAAACTTGAACATAGAAGCAAACCCTGTCGAAGTCCATGGGAAGGGATAGGTGTAGGAACCTTGTTGTTAAATTCTGGGCATTTTATCGCTAATAGGTAAACTGCTGCAAATAAGGCAGGGGAAGCTAAACACTGGCATGTGGGACATTTTTCAATTCAAAATCATTTATTTTAAAAATTCCATACAGAGATAAGATGGTCTTTTCATGCAGCTTCAAGAACAAGGCTGAGAATACACAAATTATTGAAATAATATGCTTGGGGGATGCCTTAATGCTTTACACTGTGTTAAAAAAACTACAATTTTCACAGGCAGTATCAATGACAGCACATACTGGCAGCACACATTTGGCTATGGAACTGATTTTCTTTTTTTTTTACAATTAGTTTGGCTTTCACACAGCAGCATCCCAATCTGATTCAAATGTTTTTTTTCAGGTAGTTTTAGCAGCAACTGATGCCTTTTCATTAAATGCTAACAGATCTCCTTTTAAGGGGTAGATAGAAATTGACCAGGAGCTTACTGTGTCTGTCTCTGTCCTCACTGATGCAAAACTGCCCTGCTGCTGGCCAATTTCTATCAAACTCCTATTATGAATTAAAGTGGCTGTACACCTTCCACGTGAAAATGAACAAAGCATAGCCTTGTATACTGTGTAATAGCCTCTATCCAAAGCACTGAGTGTCTTTTCTTTCTGCTGTCTCTTTTCTCTGCTATCTGTATGGATCACTAATAATAGTCATAGCCAACGCCACAGCATTCCTGGTGATGGCCCTCCCTCCAGCACACAGCAGCTCAGCCTCAGGTTTGTATATTTCCCTATTGGACTGTGTGTGTGTGGGAGGAGGGGGCTTGTCCATTCCCTCCACTCAGGTTTCAGATTTCACTGAGTTCTTGGCTCTAGATCCCCACCTCCTGCCTGCTACTTCTGATATGTGTACTTTGAACCAATAGAGAGAACATAGGGTTGATAATAAACAGGTACAACATATGTAGTAGGATTTGTGTCATCTCTGTGTATCAGCTAGTCACTTCATTGGCCATTTGTAAGGATTTACAACTACTTTAAGATACTCTAGAGCAGTGGTCTCCAAACTGTGGCCCAGGGGCCGAATGAGGTCCTTTGCCTGCTTTTATCTGGCCCTTGGGACACTATATAATTCACTGACACCAATGAAAGGCATAATTCCTCCTAATGACATCAATGATAGGCAAATTTCTACCAATTTGATAAATGATGGGACATAGCTCTCCCCAATGACACCAACAATGGGGCCCAATGGCAATACTTCCCAATGGCACCAATTTCTCCCACTGTCACACAATGATAGGAGAATGTTTACTCCCACTGATGCTGGGACATTTTGTATTCCCATTTGCCCATAGTCTGGCCCCCCTAAAGACTGAAGGACAGTAAACTGTCCATTTATTTAGAAAGTTTGGAGACCCCTGCTCTAGAGGATACAGCAGTGTAAAATTGGACATCAACAGGACAGTATTTTTATTGAGGATAATAGACCTAAGTGGTGCATGCCTAACTTTTATTTTATCTATGAGGATAGGTAGTTGTGGTGAGTGTTAGTTATATAAGGTGAGGTGGTGGTGGTTTAGGTATTTTTGTACTTTTGTTTATTCTCTTTCAATTGATGCAAGGGCTTGCTGTGAATAAAAGGCAGCTCCTAGGACAGGTTTTCCATTCTTAACACCCCAAACATAAAAAAGCCCTATCAACATAAAATAAACAAAAAAACACAAAAGAAACGAAAACCCCAAAATACCAGCGCTGAAACAAAAGTCTATTTTATTTTAAGGAAAGCCTTGCAGCAATAAAAAAAAGTGTTTTCCCTAAAATAAAGGTCCTATTAACTCTATATAAAATAAAAACTAATACACCTCCAAATAAATGAAAATTCCAAAATGCATCTTTTTTAAAGGAGTCTTGCAGCAGTTTTCTATAGATGGGTCAGCAGCTAAAAGTGACCACTAACATCAGTCATGAAATGAAAGTAAACAAAAAACCCAATGAAAATAAAAAAATAAAACGCAAGCAAAAGGGTTGATTCTCCCCCTAAAGGAAATTAATTTCCTACCTAATCTCAATTTCTCCCTGTGCAGTTTGTTGGATTTCCCTATGCTTTTCCTGCAACAGCTTTCAATTCACTGACACATTTTGGCTGCTCTGTACCCTTCTTTATAATGAGGGGGCTTTCTATCAAAAAGCCCCTTATTGGCCTTTGCAAGCCTGCTGGCCATAATTCAAAGGCCCTGCATTGCATTATAAATTAAAAATCTTCCAGGAAAATCTGTACCTAAATGTGCCAGGCCCACAAATATCAAATCTGCAGGATTTGCCTCAAACCCATAGTATTGGTAAACCCAAATCTTATCCCTATTGCTAAAAGAGCAACCAGGTACTCAAAGTTGAACTCTAGACATATATAAAAGAGACAAATAATGCAGCTATGTAATCATTAATACATCATTAAATATTCCTTAAGTTTCTAAATTTGACCTTGTATCAGCCTCTTGCTGTCCCTGTACAGAAGGTCTAGGCCATGAGAGGGAAAAAGAGCCCAATCAGTTCATGGGCTCATCAGAAACTTGCTGATAGTATGATAAAGCCGAGTGGCTGAGAGATGAGCTCACCACTGTGCTTCTTCTCCTTTCACTGTCCAGTCACAAGCTGGGGGAAAGTTAGGGAATGAGTTGGGCTCACAGGAAGGGTGGTTAAATGAAAAGTGAGCACATCTAGTAGCAATAAAAAGTGCTGTGGGTTGCGAATTCCTGAATCAAAGGTGAATATTGCAGGAAAAAATAGTTTGGTATTGTACTATTTTATGGGCTCTTAATTTTTATCTTATTATTTTTAGCTGGAGTTCTGTTTTAAATGTGTAGAAGAGCTCTGGTTGTCATAACAAAACTGTAAGTTGGATGAAGGGTAATTTAGAGGTTAGAAGCAGCAAGTCCCACCATTTTCTATCTAAATCTGAGTTTTTATTGGAGTTCCACTTTTCATTTTTTACAGTCAGGAATGCACTTACAACTGAAAATGTAAGGAGTGAGACAACAGAAGACAGGAGAACTTCCTTTCTTGGTAGTTTTGTATTGTAGTGTTGTTGGATTGAATAGCCAATTCATATTTTGCACTGGAGTATTACTATTAATATTAACTATTAACATTATTATTAATGGAGTAGTACTGGAGTAGCAATGGAATATTAATTTAAGATATATTTCTCCATTGTTTAATTTCTCCCTCATTCACGCGATACTTCTGTATATATGACATTTGAATGCTTTTGTTGCCAATCGGTTTAGCTTACCAATGTAAAATTCAGTTTTTGAAGAGTGCAATTGTTACTGTTTGTGCTCTTTTGTTTCATAACCACAAACTTGTACAAATTCATTTAATAAGCCATGCAAAGATATTAAGTAAGGTATAATGACCTTTTTTGAACATAGTAAATATCTGGTGGCTAAAAGCTGATTTTTTTATTGGTTGATATAAATTGGTGTAAATAATTCCTCTGTTATATTATTGTGCAAAGGAGCAAAATCAGATATATGTATCATCATTTTTTAACAGTCAGATCAGCTAAAGAATCTGATTGGTATTGATTATTGCACATTGCCCTTTGTTTCATTAAAGTGAAATTATTTACAGCCAATCCATATTTTAATCAGGACTGCAATGTCTGAAGGTAATTTTTTTGTATCATTTAAATATTTTACAAGCCTGTGCTTCAATAATTTGGTTATAGTAATAAATATAGATTGATAGGTTTGTTACTAGAGGGAGCTCTCAGGGGCTTTATGCAATTTCTTGTCTCTTTTGCTTAATGTATTTGTAAAACCTTATCAGGGGCGGACTGACCATTTGGAAACTCGGGCACTGCCCAAGGGCCCGGGGTCAGTAGGGGGCCCCATGAGATGCCTGGTACCTTTTTCATAGGCTTTTTTGAGTTTGGGCAAGGACACAGGGGCCCCATGATCCCCTATTGCCTGGGGGCCCCATGAGTTGTCAGTCCGCCCCTGACCCTTATATATACTCCCTGAAGTGACTGGTCTAAGGTGATACACAGAGATGAAAAAAATCCTCGTATGTAAGTTTTTTTGGTAGCCCACTCTACAGCACTGGTCTCCAAACTGTGGCCCAGGGGTCAGATGTGCCCCTTTATTGGCCTTTATCTGGCCCTTGGGGCACTATTCCACTAACTGACACCAATGATGGAGCACCATTCCCCCTACTGACACAATCAATGGGGCACTATTATTCTCATTGATATCAACAATGGGGCCCTATTCCTTCTATTAAAACCAATGGTGAGGCACTGATGCCAAGGCATTTTCTACTCCCACTGGCCACAGTCTGCCTCCCCCCCAAAAAAAAAAAGCCTGAGGGACACTAAACTAGCCCTTTGCTTAGAGAGCTTGGAGACCCCGCTCTATAATCTTCTAACACACAGATCAAAGGCCTTTTTTCAACTCCAGCAGGCAGGGGATGGAGATATTATGTCACTCACTGAGGAGAGCTCAGTGTAATCTGAGACCTGAATGAAGGGAATGAAGACACCCCCCTACACTCATGTAGACAGCCCCATGTCCAACCTAAAGGGGAACTATACTCATGTCCACTCATGCACTGCAGTGTCCAAGAGCCCCCTTACTGGAAGAGTTGGACCACCTCATAATGGCCACAGCAGCTTTTAGACCCAAAACTCAAGTCTGACTAAATATAGTATAGCATGAAGGTATAAAAACCAGTGTAAAGTGGTTTAACTCTCCAGCATTAATCAAGATAGAAATATCAATTTTGATTGGATTGACCTCCAATAGATAAAATCCAGTGGTGGTTGTGATTTGTTAATCAAGTCAAATAGAAGGTTCCCCACCTCCCAATGTTTTCCATCAAACAGTAAGACTCCCTTCTTGTTGTTGAAGTGCTGGATGGATGGGTGTTCACAAGGATATTACTGTTCTCTAAGGCATCCCATACATTAATCTTTCATACATTCCACTATACATTCCACCAGTGAAAAAAAAAGACCTGATTCCCCCATTCACCCTCTTGTGTGAAAGTGGGAATCACTCCTCCTCAGTTATTGTGTTGTGACAGTGGGGTAACTTCCCTACCATCAGAATACAGAGATCAGCACTGCTAGCGATAGCTGGTGGCAGTGATTGCGTGGAAGTTTCCAACAGACTGGTTGTACAGAAGTCAGTCTATAGCTTGATATCTGTACATCCAGCCTGCCCATACTGTACATCGAAACTCGACTCAAAAGTCATATAGTCCCTGCTAAACCAGGCAAATTTCGATCCATGCATGGCTGGCTTTAGAGCAGCCATTTTCAAACAGGGTTCTGTGGAACCCTAAGATTCCTCCAGACAATGCAGGGGTTCCTTACTCTCTGGTTGATTGTCATCATGATGATTGTCATCTGATGGTGCCTGCATAGGTCCTGGGCCAACACCACTTGAGAAATCTATCAACAAAGACACCAATTTACCTTTTTAGCTATCTGTAATTGTGGCATTCTGAGCACCATTGTAAGGGTTGCATTCATTCTACTGACCACCAACGTAAGGGACATTACCATCACTATAACAGTTGCATTCTTCCTACTGACCACCAATGTAAGAGTTGCATTCTTCCTAGCGACCTCCAATTTAAGGGTCATTACCACCACTGTAACGGTTGCATTCTTCCAAATGACCCCAATATAAGAGGTATTACCACCACTGTAATGGTTTCACACTTCCTTCTGACCACCAATGTGAGGGGCATTACAACCACTGTAAATGTTGCATTCTTCCTACTGACCACCAATGTAAGGGGCATTACCACCACTGTAAGGGTTGCATTCTGCCTACTGACCGCTAATAGGGGCATTTTTCCCATTTACCCCTAATGAATTGGTTTTAATAGGGGTTCTTTCAGACCTTAAAATTATTTGAGCTGTTCCCCTGGGGTAATAAAGTTGAGAAAGGCTGCCTTAAAGAACCATTGCATTTACAAGCCATATAAAAAAAATAGTTTTCCGACACATTTTCCGTACATTTATTTGACCCTTCTGTGTTACCACATTGTAGCATCTTGAGCAGACATGGGGATGTCCAGTTTCCTTGGAAATCCCATTCAGTGGATAATTGCATATTAGATGTTGTTTTTTTCTGCTCATTACAATTCTGCATGTCTTGTAGCACAATACAGGCACATATATATATATATAATATATATCACTTCCATTTGTCAGATATGTCAGGTTCTATTGAATCTGAAGGGCACACTATATTGTGTCGTACCTCCCAGCACACAACATACATAAACATGATCGTCCTCTTGCAGTTGCTTATTACTGAAACATTGCTGCCTACATATTAATTCATTATTGAGAAAACATCTTGTGTGGGAGAAGTGAGTCCTCTTAAAAGGAAAAGGTTAGCACAGAACATGTGTAACGGTGGCTTTCCGAGCAGAGCTGTCAGCCAATACAAATCAGAAACACAAGCCTGGAAGTAGTTCCAAAGCTAGAAGGAATCTACGTGGATAGAGCTCCAAGATCGGTCTACGTTACTTGTCTTGTGTGTTTTCTTCTGTCTTATCTCATATTTACAGGACTTCTTGTGTATCTCTCCATCTCTTGTGTCTTTTTCTCCTTTTTTTCCATCTCCTTCTATCTTCTAATCATATGTTTGCCTTTTGCTATCTTTCCTTATCTCTCCCTTCTTTTCTGCTCTTTATCTGATCTTCTGTTTCTTGGTCTCTCATTCTTTGTTCTTTCTCTCCTTCTTAATCTCTTTTTCCCTTTTTTCCACCATTCCCCTTTTTCTATGTATGTTTTATTTTTCTGTGTCTCTGAGTTTGACTCTCATTGTCTTAGAATCTTACTCTTTTATATCTGTCTACTTAATAATGTCCTTTATCCAGCACTTTATATATAGGTATAGGCAAATTCTAAATCTGGTTCCACATCTATATGATAAGTTGATTTTGAATTCATTTTCAGGGTCTTTCTTTGTATCTTAAAAAGTGTATATATTCCATGTCCTATTTCATCTAATCTCCCAATTATCAACGTCATGCTATGTATCATCTATATCATCTCCTCTAGCCTATACTGTAATAAGCACTGATGTCTGTTTTTGTATCTTATACTATATATATCCCATGTCCTATAGCCTATATATCCCAAAGATCAATGTCAGCCTATGTATCATATACTGTATCTCATGTCCTATAGCCTATGTTATCATAACTATCAGTGTATGTCTGTATTTTATACTATTGTTAACCCTATGCATTCTAATTATTCATGTTATCCTATGTAATTTATGTATCCAAGGGTGTATTTGCTCTATGCTATTATTATTATTATTATTATTATTATTATTATTATTATTACCAGTGTCTTTCTCTGCAAATATCTATTATATATTCCATGTCCTGTAGCATATACTGTAATGAGCACTGGTGTCTGTCTTTGTATCTTATACTGTTATATCTCATGCCCTATAGCTTATATGCCCTATATCTCAATTATCAATGTCAGGCTACGTATCATATATCTCATGTCCTGTAGCCTATGTCATCATAGCCATCAGTATATGTCTATGTATTTTATTTATACTACATTGCCAACCATATGCAATCTTAATTATTAGTGTTATCCTGTGTAATTTATATATCCGAGGATGTATTTACACTATGATACCATTATTATCAGTGTCTCTCTGTGCATGTATCTTATATATTCCATGTCCTATAGCATATGGTGTTTTATTTATCAGTATGAGTCTATGCATTTTATATAGTTCATGTCCTGTAGCCTACTATCAGCATTGGTGTCTGTCTTTATATCCTATCATATTATGTTCTATAGCCAATGCTATCTTTATTATCAGTGCCTTTCTAAGGTTTGTATTAGCCCATCTCCTATAGCCTATTATTTTTATTATCAGTAGTTTTCTATGTGTTTTAATATCCCATGTCCTAGAGTTATTTTTTTTTAACTATCAGAACCTTTCTATGTATCATATACTGTGTATCCAATGTCTTCTAGCCTGTGTTATGTTTATTAGCAGTACCTTTCTATGTATTGTATATATCTTATATCCTCTAGCCTATGCTATCTTTATTATAAGTGCTTTTTATGTATTGTGTTATCCCATGTCCTATAGTCTATGGTATCTGTATTATCAGTGCCTTCTATGTATCATACTATCCCATGGCCTATAATCTTAGTTATCTTTATTATCAATGCCCTTCCATATATTATTCTATGTCCTATAGCTGATACTACCTTTAATATTACTGCCTTTCTATGTATCTTATTATACACTATCCTATAACCTATATTATCTTTATTATCAATGCCCTTCCATATATTATTCTATGTCCTATAGCTGATACTACCTTTAATATCACTGCCTTTCTATGTATCTTATTATACACTATCCTATAACCTATGTTATCTTTATTATCAGTGCCCTTCCATATATTATTCTATGTCCTATAGCTGATACTACCTTTAATATCACTGCCTTTCTATGTATCTTATTATACACTGTCCTATAACCTGTTATCTTTATTCTCAATGTCCTTCCATATAGTGCATTATTCCATGCCCTATGGCCTTAGTTACCTTTTATTTTTGATGTCTTTATATGTATCTTATACTGTATAGCCCATGTCCTATAGCCTATGCTGCCTTGATGATCAGTTTCTGGGTATCTTATATATCCCATGTCTTAAAGTGCATTTTCTTTCTTTCTCTCTCCTTTCTTTCTCTCTCTCTCTCTCTCTCTCTCTCTCTCTCTCTCTCTCTCTCTCTCTCTTTCTCTCTCTCTTTCTCTTTCTCTCTCTCTTTCTCTTTCTCTCTCTTCTCTAACTTTACTTTATTTCTCATCACATGGATATTCAAGAGTTAAGCCTATTATTTGAAAAATATTGCATGTTTAAATATCAAGACTAGGATTCATCTGTAAAAAAAAAATCTATAAATCTATCTATCTATCTATCTATCTATCTATCTATCTATCTATCTATCTATCTATCGTTTGTGATTATCTCAGAGATGAAATGAGTTGTATTGCAGCCAATGACAGTCAGCTCAATAACCCCAGGCAACAGATCTCAGATAAGCCATCTTCAAAATTGAATGAATATTTGAACAGCTTAATTAGGGTATGGTCATTAGGCTAATACTGACAAGTCATAGACAAATTTAGCAACATATTCTAACATATTGCAAAAAAAAAAAGCTTCATACTTAGAAAACTTCAGCAATCCGGAAAAAAAAAACATGGTTTCTTATTGGATTTAATGAATGGCAATACTCTGCGTATTGCTTGATGCCCTATTACTTAAAGGACCACTGTATGTTATGCAGTTGAAATGGGCTTGAAAATTAACTTTCTTTCATTTTCAGTAGTCCACAAAAAAACAAAACAAAACAAAAAAAAAACTAAATGGTTTCCTATTGATTTCAATAAATGACAATACCCTGCACAGTGCTTGCTGCCTTACAGGAACATATGTATGTTACATGCAGTTGAAATTTGCTTGAAAATGAACCTTATTAGCACTGAGTTATTTAAACATGAGAACGCCGCAATTAGGTTCCTTGTTAAAGTGTTCCGCATATTAATTAAATACATATATTTGTGCCACAAGAAAGAGAATGACAAATTCTACCACCTCGTAAAAAGTGCGATAATTAAACGAAGGCTATGCGCAAGCTTTACATGTATCGTGTAACGATTATCCGGTTTCATTAGGGCTTAGGGACCATAGTGAGTCATATTTGTTGATATACATAATGATTAAAATCATTTGCGCAATTGATTGTTTTACAGTTGAATGTGATATCTCTCAGTTTGTGGAGAATAAAAGGGAGTGAAGAAAATTGTCTTTTCTAACTGATGCAGACTAGATTTGTAAAAGGATTAAATGAAGTGAGAAGGGAGGAAATTGCTCTAAATCCTGTTATACTGTATGGCTGTGTTATTAAACTGGAGTATAGGGAAAATGGCATTATAGCGGAAGACTATCGTATGAAAATGCTGCGGTTTTTCATAAGGAATTCTCAGCTCTCAATAACTGGGCCGTATCTTCTCTTAATAAACTTAACTCCTTATTTCTGGCAAAGTCTTTTAAAGTGAAAGCTCAGCTTTAAAAAGTCTATACAACTCCTAAATATATTGCAAGGATTTATATATATCAGGGGCCAACTGACCATTTGGAAACTCGGGCACTGGCCGAGGGCCCGGGGTCAGTAGGGGTGAACATTCCATTAAGAAATAAAGTGTTTTTGAATGGCATAGATGTGGTAAGAAGTGGGCAGCCAGAAACACAAATGATGGATGCAAATATGGACTGAGTGTGAACCCTTGTATGGTGAGATCGAAGATTAGGTGTGTGAACAGGGGCGGACTGACCATTTGGAAGCTCGGGCACTGCCCGAGGGCACGGGGTCAGTAGGGGCCCCATGAGATGCCCCTGGTACCTTTTTCATAGGCTTTTTTGAGTTTGGGCAAGGACACAGGGGCCCCATGACCCCCTATTGCCCGGGGGCCCCATGAGTTGTCACTCCGCCCCTGATATATATATATAACTTTTTTAAAGGGTTACCGTACTCCGTTTGTGTAGAAAAAAAAATAGCATATCCTCTTGCGGATGGCACATTGTAAGTGACCCAGCATTTCCAGGGCCCTCCGCCCTGCCTGTGTTATCATTCGCTACAGTACAAGCCGATCAGTGGTTCCTGGCCAATTATTTATGGCCGGGACCCGCTGATCGGCTGAGCGAATGACAGAAGAGAGCCATGTGCTAGTAAACAAAACAGGGCTCTCTACAGACAGCAGCAATAGGCCATTTTTTTCTTCCTGCAAAGCAGGGAGCAAAAACCGGCACATTGCTTAGTAAAAACAGTACATAGTATATACTACACACCAGGGGTGGACTGCAATGTCTGAAGGTAATTTTTTTGTATCATTTAAATATTTTACAAGCCTGTGCTTCAATAATTTGGTTATAGTAATAAATATAAATTGATAGGTTTGTTACTAGAGGGAGCTCTCAGGGGCTTTATGCAATTTCTTGTCTCTTTTGCTTAATGTATTTGTAAACCCTTATCAGGGGCGGACTGACCATTTGGAAACTCGGGCACTGCCCGAGTGCCTGGGGTCAGTAGGGGGCCCCATGAGATGCCCCTGGTACCTTTTTCATAGGCTTTTTTGGGTTTGGGCAAGGACACAGGGGCCCCATGATCCCCTATTGCCCGGGGTCTCATGAGTTGTCGGTCCGCCCCTGCTACACACAGTAAACATAGTTAACCCTTTAATTACCCCTAAATGTAATGACACTTCCCAGCCAGTGTCATTAGTACAGTTACAGAGTGTATTATTTATTAGCACTGATCACTGTATTAGGTGTCTGTGGCAGTTAGTGTCAGATTTCCCCCGCACTATCACAGTCCCACTATAAGTCGCTGATCACCACCATTAGAAGTAAAAAAGAAAATCCAGTATATATACCATCATTTGTAGACACTATAACCTTCACACAAACCAATTAATATACACTTTTGTTTGTTTTTTTACCAAAGATATGCAGCAGAATACATTTTGGCCAACATTTATGAAGAACTTTGATTTTTTAATTTTTTTATTGGATATGTTTTACCCGAAAGTAAAAAACATATATATATTTTTTTTTCATATATTTTGGTCTTTTTTCGTTTATATAAGAAAAAATGAAAAACCCAGTGGTGATCAAATACCACCAAAAGAAAGCTCTATTTGTGTAAAAAAAAAAAAAGGTATACATTTCATTTGAGCATACTATTGCATGACCGCGCAATTGTCAGTTAAAGGTAGGGCAGTGTCGAATAGTAAAAAATGTCCTGGTCATGAAGGGGGTCAAATCTTCTCAGCTATACAATTGCTACAGTCATATTGTACTTTAATGTTATTAAAAATGACCTTCCATCTCAATCTGCAGCTGATGTAATATTGCAAAATTCAAAGCAATATGGCAACCTGGAGACCCTCTGTACACATTTGGTGTATGGAATACCCTCATAAATGTAATTTCTTTCTTGTGTAATTGGCTCACTAATTTTCCCAGAAGTCTACACTAAGATACAAGTCAGCTTTTAGGCATCCTCTGCAATACAAATTTAATTTTTGGTGAGATGCTCCCAAAGGGTTAATTACTTCTGAAAGATTGCAGACTCTGCAACATTCCTCATTAGAGCACTGAAAGTATATCCGCTGATTATTAATGAAAAAGCCAATCCAATTGAGATTCACTCTGCACACAACAAAGGAAAAAAGGAAGGAATCTGCAACAAAGTTTGTTAAAATCCCTGCAATGTACATTGATCACCCAGAGAGGATTATTTTTTTGTTTTGTTTTTTTCAACAAAAATGGAGTTACTCTTTATACATTGCTAGTTACTTCTGTTCTTCTGTTTCAAAAAATATCAAACCCCCTTTTTGTGGCCTGCTGAAACTTTTCAAAATAAGAGCCTAATGGGGGACTCTGTCCTCATCATGCTTTTGCCTTCCTCATGATGAACTGTGGGTATAGGGTTTTGGAGGTTTACTATTTATTTATTCTATCTATTTATTTTTTGTGTTGACTGAACTCAGAGCCGTGGATAAGGGGGTACCATCAGTCCTCCTGTATGGGGCCCAGGCCAGCAGGGGGGCCCAGAAAGCTGGGTGAATCAAATGTGGGGCAGAGAGGGCGATCAGCATGGTGGGGGGGCAATTACTGGGACCGATCTCCTGTATGGCTCTCTCTGCAGCAGCTGGAAGATGGCTTCTTCTCCTCTCCCTCCCGATGCCTTTCACCTGTAAGAATAGCATACAGAGGATCAGTTCTAGTAATTGCCCCCCTGCCACACCCCTTACCCTCCCTGCACACTGTACATTTCCCCCAGCTGCCCAGGCCCCTCCTGTGTGGCCCCACCCCTGCAGTTCTGCCAGCTTCCCTCCTCTCCTTTGCACCGGCAGCTGCAAGCACACAATAGGAGTGCGGGAAAGGGTCTGGTAAGTATGTCACATTTAGCAGCCACTTCCTTTCCTAAATGAACACAGTGAGTGATCAGTACCAATGACTTACTGTGTTCATTCATATCTGAAGCATAGTAAACTGTGTTTTTTTTGTTTTGGGTGGGGGGCTTTCAGGTTAGCTGTATGGGGCCCTGTCGTTTTCAACAGCAGCCCTGGTTAAAGCAGAAATTATTTGTGTCTTTTTGCAACCTATTTATCTATGTAATATTCTAGCTTTGTATTTTACAATGAAAATATATATCATAGGCTATTAAGGGGTTGCACAATATTAGCTGGCATAATGGAAAATGGAAAAGAAAGCTGCTTTTATTTTGATTGCACCCTCGTCTTAGAGATTGTAGTGCAGATCTTGTCAGTCAAGGTTGCCAATCCCAAACATATCTGTTGATGACCACTGTGCAGCAAGAAAGGTTTCTAGAGAAGAAATAAGCACCAATGTAATTTAAAGTCAGGTTTTTTTTTAATAAATTGATTAAGTTTTGAGTCTATGGTTCTAAAAAAATGCTGTACGAATGTCAGGGCATTCTCACAGCTGTCCCCAATATTTCCCTTAATGTGTCTAATATGTTTATTTTCTTGATTGTCAGCTCCCTCTAGTGGCCATAATGCAGTACTTTCCTGAGTTTTCAGATTCAAAAACACAGTAAAAAGCTGTTTTTTTGCATGCATGCTAACACATGTTAATGTGCGTTAATGCGTGTTCCCGCATCTGGCATTAATGCATTCTATTGGCCAGAATTCTGGCCACTAGAATGCATTAACATGCACTAATGTACGTTGTTGCACGATTATGCGCACTAATGCACGTTTTTCCACTTTTGAGCATTTTTTTATGCTCAAAACATCCTCTCCTAAATGCACAATTGATTTTCTGTCTGAAAACACCTATAGTGTGCAAGGACACATAGGCTAACATGGAGGGAAGTTAACAAGAACAGAAAAATAAAAGCTCAAAACAGCTCAAACGGCTGTAGGAGCAGCTTCTTTGAGATGCAGAGTGAATGAGGCCTTATGAATGAGCAAACAGCCCTATCTCAATTCTATGTATGGCACAGCCCAGCAACGCAGTGGGGCTGTGTGATCTGCAACAGGTTGTACCATTTATCTGCAGCCCAATGTCCTCTACAGACATTCAAAGTACACAGTTTAAGTAGCATTTCTGAGCTTCAGGGGGCAGGGATCTGATATCACACAATGCACAGCACAGAGAGCAGAGCTGAGTGTAATATGAGACCTAAGAGGAGGAACGGGCACCCTCCATCTACACAGGCTCATAGGGAAACATGCACAGCTGAGGTTGTTAATCTCCTGCTGTATGCTCTAGGGCTGGGCAAGGCTGTCCCCTGGAATTGCTTGGTTTCAGGTAGATGGCAGATACTCATGCAGAAAGCAGAGAGAGGACAGAATAGCTAGAAATCACACTAGATGCTTTGGATTGAGGCACATTACTTACTGTAGGAGGATGTGCTTTGTTCATTTTTTATTTCAGAGGTGTACAGCCACTTTAATTGCTATTTAGAACACCTTAAATGCTATTTCACCCTAATGAATTTAGACAAAATAGACCGGGGTATTTAACATATTCTGGGATTGTGTTCAATATTTTATATTTTTATCTATTACAAGTACTTGTATAGAGCCAGCAATTTACACAACACTTTTATACTCAGGGGCGGACTGACCATTTGGAAACTCGGGCACTGCCCGAGGGCCCTGGGTCAGTAGGGGGCCCCATGAGATGCCCCTGGTACCTATTTCATAGGCTTTTCTGAGTTTGGGCAAGGACACAGGGGCCCCATGATCCCCTATTGCCCGAGGGCCCCATGAGTTGTCAGTCCGCCCCTGTATATACTGTACATTCACATCTGTCCCTGCCCTCAAGGATCTTACAGTCTAGGGTCCCTAGCTAACATTCATACACATACTAGGGCCAGTTTAGACAGGGGCCAATTAACCTACCAGCATGTCTTTGGAGTGTGGGAGGAAACCAGAGTACAGAGCACAGGGAGAACATGCAAACTCCAGGCAGGTAGCGCCGTGGTTCGGATTTGAGCCGATGGCCCTAGTGCTGCTAGGAGGAAGTGCTAACCTCTGAGCCACTGTGATGAATAAACTATTTGAAAGCAATACCAAAAATGTCCAATTAAAATAAACAGTGCAGCGCTAATAAAAAATATATAGATATAGATACCCAGTGAAATAAGTGATACAATAATCAAACTCAATATACACCCCTAAGAGTATATATCCAAAATAATCAATAAATATATAATAGTGTCATGCGTGTATTCCCTCATAGGGAATATCTAGTGCAAGAAGTGACAGATATAATCATAAAACAATAGTGGCAAAATACATACAGTGCCCAAAAAAAGTAAACCAATATTCAGTTACAAGAAAAGTCCAAACAATTGATAATAATAATGCAATGCTTTGTGGTGGTCTTCCCACTCCACTCTTCATGCAAAAGTAATGTGCAGTGTGCGTGATTCACACGTGCCAATCCTTTAACGGCCAAAATGCCCCCTCACCTCCTTACTTAGACCCCAAGGGGCCAGCACGCTTTAAGGATCAATTAATCCCATATTGTGTACTCCCATAGCATGTGGTAGGAAGCTGGATTAATCGTTATTTATGTGAGTGGAACTCTACTTTTATCTGTTTATCGCTGAATAAAACTGGTTGCACTATGGAGGGTCTCTGTTTGTGTTTCATTATGACCCTGGGAGGAGCTGGCTGCTAATCTGGTGGATGCTGGAGGTGGAAGGCGATACCCAGAGAGGAATCCATTCTGATAGGATCGCTTGATCCTTAAAGCGTGCTGGCCCCTTGGGGTCTAAGTAAGGAGGTGAGGGGGCATTTTGGCCGTTAAAGGATTGGCACGTGTGAATCACGTACACTGCACATTACTTTTACATGAAGAGTGGAGTGGGAAGACCACCACAAAGCATTGCATTATTATTATCAATTGTTTGGACTTTTCTTGTAACTGAATATTGGTTCACTTTTTTTGGGCACTGTATGTATTTGCCACTATTGTTTTATGATTATATCTAGAGATGAGCGAATCGAAGTATCCGAAGTGGAATTCGAGTCGAATATCGGAAAAATTTCGATTCGTGCCGAATCCGAAAAACAGCCTAATTCGGACGCGCGAATCGAAATTTTTCAGAAAATGGCGGCTGACATGTGCGGCGACGGAGCGGGGATGTCGGGGAAGGCGCGCAGACAAGGCGCGCTGCCCCATAATGCATTCCTCAACGACATGTGATCGCATCAGCCAATCAGCAGCCAGCCAGCCAGCACTGTGTAATGGTCGAGGTATATATAGCGGCCATTTTGGAAATCTTCATTTGCCTGCAGTCATTGAACAGAGGCAGACCGCTCTGTACTAGGGACAGGGACAGAGTTAGGGCCACAGAAACGAGAATTGGGGACAGAGAGAAGTTACTTAGGGACAGAGAACCATTACTCAGGGACACAGACTTGTTAATGAGGGCCACAGAATCGTTATTTAGGGACAAAGAAACGCTAGTTAGGGCCACAGAATTCATACTCAGGGACAGACAGAATTGTTACTCAGTGCCAGAGAATTGTTACTTAGGGCCACAGAAACGTTATTAGGGCCACAGAATTTTTACTCAGGGACAGACAGAATTGTTACTGAGTGCCAGAGAATTGTTACTCAGGGACAGACAGAATTGTTACTGAGTGCCAGAGAATTCTTACTCAGGGCCACAGAATTCATTCTCAGGGACAGACAGAATTGTTACTCAGGGACAGACAGAATTGTTACTGAGTGCCAGAGAATTGTTACTCAGGGACAGACAGAATTGTTACTGAGTGCCAGAGAATTGTTACTCAGGGACAGACAGAATTGTTACTGAGTGCCAGAGAATTGTTACTCAGGGACAGACAGAATTGTTACTGAGTGCCAGAGAATTGTTACTCAGGGACAGACAGAATTGTTACTGAGTGCCAGAGAATTGTTACTCAGGGACAGACAGAATTGTTACTGAGTGCCAGAGAATTGTTACTCAGGGACAGACAGAATTGTTACTGAGTGCCAGAGAATTGTTACTCGCACAGACACAAAATTGTTACTTGCACAGACACAGAATTGTTACTCGCGCAGACACAGAATTGTTACTCAGGGCCACAGAATTCATACTCAGGGACAGACAGAATTGTTACTGAGTGCCAGAGAATTGTTACTCAGGGACAGACAGAATTGTTACTGAGTGCCAGAGAATTGTTACTCAGGGACAGACAGAATTGTTACTGAGTGCCAGAGAATTGTTACTCGCACAGACACAAAATTGTTACTTGCACAGACACAGAATTGTTACTCGCACAGACACAGAATTGTTACTCAGGGCCACAGAATTCATACTCAGGGACAGACAGAATTGTTACTGAGCGCCAGAGAATTGTTACTCAGGGACAGACAGAATTGTTACTGAGTGCCAGAGAATTGTTACTCAGGGACAGACAGAATTGTTACTGAGTGCCAGAGAATTGTTACTCAGGGACAGACAGAATTGTTACTGAGTGCCAGAGAATTGTTACTCGCACAGACACAAAATTGTTACTTGCACAGACACAGAATTGTTACTCGCACAGACACAGAATTGTTACTCAGGGCCACAGAATTCATACTCAGGGACAGACAGAATTGTTACTGAGTGCCAGAGAATTGTTACTCAGGGACAGACAGAATTGTTACTGAGTGCCAGAGAATTGTTACTCGCACAGACACAAAATTGTTACTTGCACAGACACAGAATTGTTACTCGCACAGACACAGAATTGTTACTCAGGGCCACAGAATTCATACTCAGGGACAGACAGAATTGTTACTGAGTGCCAGAGAATTGTTACTCAGGGACAGACAGAATTGTTACTGAGTGCCAGAGAATTCTTACTCAGGGACAGACAGAATTGTTACTGAGTGCCAGAGAATTGTTACTCTCACAGACACAAAATTGTTACTTGCACAGACACAGAATTGTTACTCGCACAGAGACAGAATTGTTACTCAGGGCCACAGAATTCATACTCAGGGACAGACAGAATTGTTACTGAGTGCCAGAGAATTGTTACTCAGGGACAGACAGAATTGTTACTGAGTGCCAGAGAATTGTTACTCAGGGACAGACAGAATTGTTACTGAGTGCCAGAGAATTGTTACTCGCACAGACACAAAATTGTTACTTGCACAGACACAGAATTGTTACTCGCACAGACACAGAATTGTTACTCAGGGCCACAGAATTCATACTCAGGGACAGACAGAATTGTTACTGAGCGCCAGAGAATTGTTACTCAGGGACAGACAGAATTGTTACTGAGTGCCAGAGAATTGTTACTCAGGGACAGACAGAATTGTTACTGAGTGCCAGAGAATTGTTACTCAGGGACAGACAGAATTGTTACTGAGTGCCAGAGAATTGTTACTCGCACAGACACAAAATTGTTACTTGCACAGACACAGAATTGTTACTCGCACAGACACAGAATTGTTACTCAGGGCCACAGAATTCATACTCAGGGACAGACAGAATTGTTACTGAGTGCCAGAGAATTGTTACTCAGGGACAGACAGAATTGTTACTGAGTGCCAGAGAATTGTTACTCGCACAGACACAAAATTGTTACTTGCACAGACACAGAATTGTTACTCGCACAGACACAGAATTGTTACTCAGGGCCACAGAATTCATACTCAGGGACAGACAGAATTGTTACTGAGTGCCAGAGAATTGTTACTCAGGGACAGACAGAATTGTTACTGAGTGCCAGAGAATTCTTACTCAGGGACAGACAGAATTGTTACTGAGTGCCAGAGAATTGTTACTCTCACAGACACAAAATTGTTACTTGCACAGACACAGAATTGTTACTCGCACAGAGACAGAATTGTTACTCAGGGCCACAGAATTCATACTCAGGGACAGACAGAATTGTTACTGAGTGCCAGAGAATTGTTACTCAGGGACAGACAGAATTGTTACTGAGTGCCAGAGAATTGTTACTCTCACAGACACAAAATTGTTACTTGCACAGACACAGAATTGTTACTTGCACAGACACACAATTGTTACTCAGGGCCACAGAATTCATACTCAGGGACAGACAGAATTGTTACTGAGTGCCAGAGAATTCTTACTCAGGGCCACAGAATTCATACTCAGGGACAGACAGAATTGTTACTCAGGGACAGACAGAATTGTTACTGAGTGCCAGAGAATTGTTACTCAGGGACAGACAGAATTGTTACTGAGTGCCAGAGAATTGTTACTCTCACAGACACAAAATTGTTACTTGCACAGACACAGAATTGTTACTTGCACAGACACACAATTGTTACTCAGGGCCACAGAATTCATACTCAGGGACAGACAGAATTGTTACTGAGTGCCAGAGAATTGTTACTCAGGGACAGACAGAATTGTTACTGAGTGCCAGAGAATTGTTACTCTCACAGACACAAAATTGTTACTTGCACAGACACAGAATTGTTACTCGCACAGAGACAGAATTGTTACTCAGGGCCACAGAATTCATACTCAGGGACAGACAGAATTGTTACTGAGTGCCAGAGAATTGTTACTCGCACAGACACAAAATTGTTACTTGCACAGACACAGAATTGTTACTCGCGCAGACACAGAATTGTTACTCAGGGCCACAGAATTCATACTCAGGGACAGACAGAATTGTTACTGAGTGCCAGAGAATTGTTACTCAGGGACAGACAGAATTGTTACTGAGTGCCAGAGAATTGTTACTCAGGGACAGACAGAATTGTTACTGAGTGCCAGAGAATTGTTACTCAGGGACAGACAGAATTGTTACTGAGTGCCAGAGAATTGTTACTCAGGGACAGACAGAATTGTTACTGAGTGCCAGAGAATTGTTACTCAGGGACAGACAGAATTGTTACTGAGTGCCAGAGAATTGTTACTCAGGGACAGACAGAATTGTTACTGAGTGCCAGAGAATTGTTACTCGCACAGACACAAAATTGTTACTTGCACAGACACAGAATTGTTACTCGCACAGACACAGAATTGTTACTCGCACAGACACAGAATTGTTACTCAGGGCCACAGAATTCATACTCAGGGACAGACAGAATTGTTACTGAGTGCCAGAGAATTGTTACTCAGGGACACCTAATCGTTGAATTAAATAGTATGTCAGACAACATGCAGAGGAGTGGCAGAGGAGGCAATGTTTTAGGAGCGAGCAGACGTGGCAGCAGAGGAAGGGGTCGAGGCAGCAGTATTCGCAGCCAGAGGCCAGTGCTCCCGGTGTCATCCAGCGGTCGTGTCTCCACCGACAACCCTGCCGTCATTGATTGGTTGGCTCGGTCGTCTTCCTCTTCCCAGGTCACCTCTGACACCTACAGCCAACGGTCGGTGGGTACGTCAGACACAACCGTTAGTTGGCATGGCCCGGGACCAAGCCCACTGAAATCACGTGTCCTCTACCTGCCCCTGTCCTTTGCTGTTCCCTCACCAAGCGAAGTATCGCATGCTGTGGGCTCAGCCCCACTGTACAGTGAGGAAGAGCTAACAGAGGGCGGTCAGGAACGGGGGGAGACATCGGCCTTTTCAGCAGCCAAGCGAACAAGTACTGGCGAGGAGAGTGGCTCGGTAGCCGGTCTAGAGACAGGTCTGTCTCCTGACCCAGACGCAGCCGAGGGGGCTAGTAGTGAGGCGGAGACCCTACTTGATGATGAGGAGGTTGATCGCACTTGGCAGCCTCGTCGTCATCAGGCAATTTCTTCCGCATCATCAGGAGAAGAGGGTGGCAGCTTGGCAGCGAGCAAAACAGTCGGTGGGTTGCCCAGGAGACAGCAGCAGGGTCGCATCAGTGTCAGTGGAGCCAAACGTCCACGGAGTAGAGCACCAGCTCCACTGCAGCCTACCACCACGGCCAGTAGTGGTGCCGGTGCGCACGGAGGAAGTAGCAGTCAGCCAGTGAAGAGTAGCGGGGGCAAAGTTTCCTACTCGGTGGTGTGGCAATTTTTCCTCAAGCCGCCCGAGGAAGTAAACGTAGCCGTATGTCGACTATGTGGCCAGAAATGCAAGCGTGGCCAGGGGGCCCATGTTGGGACTACAGCGTTGCGTCAGCATATGCAGCGTCACCATTCGGTGGCCTGGGAAAACCGTGATAAACATACGGCGGTTCTGCCTGCCCCAGCCCCCGCTCCATCACCCGCTCCGTTACTTGCTCCGTCACCCGACGTCGTCAATCGCCCTCTATCAGCCAGTCAAGGCTCCAACACCTCTGCTGAGGGGAGTTGTCGCTCATTGGCATCTTCCGCTCGTTCAGATGCTCCTTCTCCTGCTACTCCTCTTCTCGGATTCCGTCAACAGTCTTTCTTGGAATCCGTATCCAAGAGACAACAGTTTGCGAGCACGCACCCGACGGTGCAAAAGCTGAACGTCCTCCTGTCCAAGTTGCTGGTGCTGCAGTCCCTCCCTTTCCAACTGGTGGACTCAGCACCTTTCCGAGAAATGATGGCTTGTGCCGCGCCGCGGTGGAGAGTGCCAAGCCGTCATTTCTTTGCCCAAAAGGCAGTGCCAGCCCTGCATTCACATGTAGAAGAGATGGTGGGCCAGTCTTTGAGCATGTCGGTCTCTGCCAAAGTGCACGGCAGCGCCGACGTGTGGAGCTGTAACTACGGTCAGGGACAGTACATGTCATTTACGGCCCACTGGGTGAACGTGGTGCCGGCACAGCCGCACCAGCAACTTGGACAGGTCACGACGCTTTTGCCTCCACGTTTGCACGTCCTTGGTCCAGCAAGCATGTCCGCCTCTACCACCTCTTTTTCCGCCGTGTCCTCAGCCGCCACCCCCGTGCCAAGTCCCATTACCCGACCGGCATATCACATGTGCAGGGCGCAACGGTGTCACGCTGTGCTGCACCTGGTATGCCTTGGCGAACGTAGTCACACAGGGGAGGAACTGCTGAGTGTAATGAACAGAGAAATCGACAGATGGCTGTCTCCGCGCAAACTAAAAATCGGAACCATGTTGACTGACAACGGAAAGAACATGGTGTCTGCTCTGCGTCAAGGAAGGTTGTGCCATGCGCCATGCATGGCTCACGTGTTCAATCTGGTTGTCAAGCGGTTCCTAAAATCCACCATCCCACTGCAAGACATCCTTAAAATGTCACGTAAACTGTGCATGCATTTCAGCCATTCCTACACCGCAAAGAACACCCTCATTGAGCTGCAGCGGCAGAACGGAATTCCACAGCATCGCCTGATCTGCGACGTTGCAACAAGGTGGAATTCAACCCTACACATGTTAGACCGCCTTTACGAGCAGCGAAAGGCCATCACCGATTTCCTGATGTTACAAGCGGATAAAGGTACTCCCCTGTGTAACTTAGATGTCAGCCATTGGCAGCTCATGCGTGACACCTGCCGCTTGCTCAGGCCCTTTGAGGAGGCCACGCTATTCGTGAGTCGGCAGGACTATGGGATGAACGACGTCATTCCTCTGTTGCACGTCCTGGAACAAATGCTGTTAACAATGGCTGGTCAGGGTGCGGTAGACGTGGCGCACAGATCTCAACGCCACATGACCCCTGTGGGGGCAGGACAGGAAGAAGAGGAGGAGGTAGAGGAGGACATTTGTGCTCAGGAATTATTGAGTGAAATGGGTGGTTTTTCCACTCAGCGGACAGGAGTGGAGGAGCAGGAGCATCTGGTAGAGGAGGAGGAGGAGGAGACAGAGGACCCAGACGCACCGTGGCAGTATGCTGTGGAGATGGAGGCAGGGAGTCCCTCGCATTCCTTGGCACAAATGGCCCATAGCATGCTCGGTTGCTTGCGTAGCGACAGCCGAATAATAACCATCAGACAGAGGGATGACTTTTGGCTGTCCACCTTGTTGGACCCTCGCTACCGGTCCAAAATGGTGGCCTTTTTCACACCTGCTGAGAGGGAGGCCAAAATTACGTACTATAAAAACCACCTATGTAGTCAGTTGGTCTCTGCCTTTGTGCGCCATCGTCCATCCTCAGACACTGTGGGCCCTGTGCGCTCGCGTTCCGCTGGCATGGCAGCAGGGGAGGGGTGGGGTGGTAGGAGCAGTGGCAGCTCCACCAGCAGCGGCTGCCTCAGTCTGCAGTCGATGATGAGTAGCTTTCTTCACCAGCGCAGTGAGGAAACTACTAACCAGCCGCAGCAGCAGCAGCAGCATCAGGTGGACCTGGAGCAGGAGCTCAAACAACAGGCTTGGGCCTACTTGGACAGCACCCTGCCAACCGAGGTAGACAATCCCCTTGACTACTGGGCAACGAAACTTGACCTTTGGCCCCAACTAGCTGAATTTGCCCTTGAAAGGCTGTCATGCCCGGCCAGTAGCGTGGCATCGGAGCGCGTGTTTAGTGCGGCAGGAGGTATTGTAACTCCGCGGAGGACACGACTGTCCACCCAAAGTGTGGAGAGACTCACGTTTGTGAAAATGAATCAGGCGTGGATTAGTCTGGATTTCAAACCACCAGTTCCTGACACAACTGACTAAATCCGCCATGAATCATGCCTCAAACATGTGCCACTTTCAGGTCTCCTCACACTGCTGGTGTGTTGAATTTTTTGACATAGGGTGCTGGCAGATTACGGGCCTCCTATAGCTGCTGCCAGGCCCCTAATCTGCCATAGGCCCCTATATACCACCTCCTCCTGCTGCTGCCAGGTCCAGAGTCTCTCATGGGTCCCTGTACGGCCTCCCATTGCTGCTGTCTCCATCGCCACACTCTGCTGCCATGTGCCACTTTCAGGTCTCTTCACACTGCTGGTGTGTTAAATTTTTTGACATAGGGTGCAGGCAGATTACGGGCCTCACATAGCTGCTGCCAGGCCCCTAATCTGCCATGGGCCCCTATATACCACCTCCTCCTGCTGCTGCCAGGTCCAGAGTCTCTCATGGGTCCCTGTACGGCCTCCCATTGCTGCTGTCTCCATCGCCACACTCTGCTGCCATGT
Source organism: Staurois parvus (assembly GCF_062004578.1). NCBI lineage: Eukaryota > Metazoa > Chordata > Amphibia > Anura > Ranidae > Staurois > Staurois parvus. The sequence continues at coordinate 9,609,260 of NW_028318294.1, read as the reverse complement.
GCCACTTTCAGGTCTCTTCACACTGCTGGTGTGTTAAATTTTTTGACATAGGGTGCTGCAAGATAACGGGCCTCACATAGCTGCTGCCAGGCCCCTAATCAGCCATGGGCCCCTATACCGCCTCCTCCTGCTGCTGCCAGGTCCAGAGTCTCTCATGCCATGTGCCACTTTCAGGTCTCTTCACACTGCTGGTGTGTTAAATTTTTTGACATAGGGTGCTGGCAGATTACGGGCCTCCCATAGCTGCTGCCAGGCCCCTAATCTGCCATGGGCCCCTATATACCGCCTCCTCATGCTGCTGCCAAGTCCAGAGTCTGTCATGGTCCCTGTACGGCCTCCCATTGCTGCTGTCTCCATCGCCACACTCTGCTGCCATGTGCCACTTTCAGGTCTCTTCACACTGCTGGTGTGTTAAATTTTTTGACATAGGGTGCAGGCAGATTACGGGCCTCACATAGCTGCTGCCAGGCCCCTAATCTGCCATGGGCCCCTATATACCGCCTCCTCATGCTGCTGCCAAGTCCAGAGTCTGTCATGGTCCCTGTACGGCCTCCCATTGCTGCTGTCTCCATCGCCACACTCTGCTGCCATGTGCCACTTTCAGGTCTCTTCACACTGCTGGTGTGTTAAATTTTTTGACATAGGGTGCAGGCAGATTACGGGCCTCACATAGCTGCTGCCAGGCCCCTAATCTGCCATGGGCCCCTATATACCACCTCCTCCTGCTGCTGCCAGGTCCAGAGTCTCTCATGGGTCCCTGTACGGCCTCCCATTGCTGCTGTCTCCATCGCCACACTCTGCTGCCATGTGCCACTTTCAGGTCTCTTCACACTGCTGGTGTGTTAAATTTTTTGACATAGGGTGCTGCAAGATAACGGGCCTCACATAGCTGCTGCCAGGCCCCTAATCAGCCATGGGCCCCTATACCGCCTCCTCCTGCTGCTGCCAGGTCCAGAGTCTCTCATGCCATGTGCCACTTTCAGGTCTCTTCACACTGCTGGTGTGTTAAATTTTTTGACATAGGGTGCTGGCAGATTACGGGCCTCACATAGCTGCTGCCAGGCCCCTAATCTGCCATGGGCCCCTATATACCGCCTCCTCATGCTGCTGCCAAGTCTAGAGTCTCTCATGGGTCCCTGTACGGCCTCCCATTGCTGCTGTCTCCATCGCCACACTCTGCTGCCATGTGCCACTTTCAGGTCTCTTCACACTGCTGGTGTGTTAAATTTTTTGACATAGGGTGCAGGCAGATTACGGGCCTCACATAGCTGCTGCCAGGCCCCTAATCTGCCATGGGCCCCTATATACCGCCTCCTCATGCTGCTGCCAAGTCCAGAGTCTGTCATGGTCCCTGTACGGCCTCCCATTGCTGCTGTCTCCATCGCCACACTCTGCTGCCATGTGCCACTTTCAGGTCTCTTCACACTGCTGGTGTGTTAAATTTTTTGACATAGGGTGCAGGCAGATTACGGGCCTCACATAGCTGCTGCCAGGCCCCTAATCTGCCATGGGCCCCTATATACCGCCTCCTCATGCTGCTGCCAAGTCCAGAGTCTGTCATGGTCCCTGTACGGCCTCCCATTGCTGCTGTCTCCATCGCCACACTCTGCTGCCATGTGCCACTTTCAGGTCTCTTCACACTGCTGGTGTGTTTAATTTTTTGACATAGGGTGCAGGCAGATTACGGGCCTCACATAGCTGCTGCCAGGCCCCTAATCTGCCATGGGCCCCTATATACCGCCTCCTCATGCTGCTGCCAAGTCTAGAGTCTCTCATGGGTCCCTGTACGGCCTCCCATTGCTGCTGTCTCCATCGCCACACTCTGCTGCCATGTGCCACTTTCAGGTCTCTTCACACTGCTGGTGTGTTTAATTTTTTGACATAGGGTGCAGGCAGATTACGGGCCTCACATAGCTGCTGCCAGGCCCCTAATCTGCCATGGGCCCCTATATACCGCCTCCTCATGCTGCTGCCAAGTCTAGAGTCTCTCATGGGTCCCTGTACGGCCTCCCATTGCTGCTGTCTCCATCGCCACACTCTGCTGCCATGTGCCACTTTCAGGTCTCTTCACACTGCTGGTGTGTTAAATTTTTTGACATAGGGTGCAGGCAGATTACGGGCCTCACATAGCTGCTGCCAGGCCCCTAATCTGCCATGGGCCCCTATATACCGCCTCCTCATGCTGCTGCCAAGTCCAGAGTCTGTCATGGTCCCTGTACGGCCTCCCATTGCTGCTGTCTCCATCGCCACACTCTGCCATGTGCCACTTTCAGGTCTCTTCACACTGCTGGTGTGTTTAATTTTTTGACATAGGGTGCAGGCAGATTACGGGCCTCACATAGCTGCTGCCAGGCCCCTAATCTGCCATAGGCCCCTATATACCGCCTCCTCATGCTGCTGCCAGGTCCAGAGTCTCTCATGGGTCCCTGTACGGCCTCCCATTGCTGCTTTCTCCATCGCCACACTCTGCCATGTGCCACTTTCAGGTCTCCTCACACACTGCTGGTGTGTTGAATTTTTTGACATAGGGTGCTGGCAGATTACGGGCCTCCCATAGCTGCTGCCAGGCCCCTAATCTGCCATGGGCCCCTATATACCGCCTCCTCATGCTGCTGCCAAGTCCAGAGTCTGTCATGGGTCCCTGTACGGCCTCCCATTGCTGCTGTCTCCATCGCCACACTCTGCCATGTGCCACTTTCAGGTCTCCTCACACACTGCTGGTGTGTAGAATTTTTTGACATAGGGTGCTGGCAGATTACGGGCCTCCCATAGCTGCTGCCAGGCCCCTAATCTGCCATGGGCCCCTATATACCGCCTCCTCATGCTGCTGCCAAGTCCAGAGTCTGTCATGGGTCCCTGTACGGCCTCCCATTGCTGCTGTCTCCATCGCCACACTCTGCCATGTGCCACTTTCAGGTCTCCTCACACTGCTGGTGTGTTGAATTTTTTGACATAGGGTGCTGGCAGATTACGGGCCTCCTATAGCTGCTGCCAGGCCCCTAATCTGCCATGGGCCCCTATATACCGCCTCCTCATGCTGCTGCCAAGTTCAGAGTCTGTCATGGGTCCCTGTACGGCCTCCCATTGCTGCTGTCTCCATCGCCACACTCTGCCATGTGCCACTTTCAGGTCTCCTCACACTGCTGGTGTGTTGAATTTTTTGACATAGGGTGCTGGCAGATTACGGGCCTCCTATAGCTGCTGCCAGGCCCCTAATCTGCCATAAGCCCCTATATACCGCCTCCTCATGCTGCTGCCAAGTCCAGAGTCTGTCATGGGTCCCTGTACGGCCTCCCATTGCTGCTGTCTCCATCGCCACACTCTGCCATGTGCCACTTTCAGGTCTCCTCACACACTGCTGGTGTGTTGAATTTTTTGACATAGGGTGCTGGCAGATTACGGGCCTCCTATAGCTGCTGCCAGGCCCCTAATCTGCCGTAGGCCCCTATATACCGCCTCCTCATGCTGCTGCCAGGTCCAGAGTCTCTCATGGGTCCCTGTACGGCCTCCCATTGCTGCTGTCTCCATCGCCACACTCTGCCATGTGCCACTTTCAGGTCTCCTCACACTGCTGGTGTGTTCCATTTTTTGTCATAGGGTGCTGGCAGATTATGGGCCTCCCATAACTGCTGCCAGGCCCCTAATCTGCCATGGGCCCCTATACCGACTCCTCATGCTGTGACGTTGCAACAAGGTGGAATTCAACCCTACATATGTTAGACCGCCTTTACGAACAGCAAAAGGCCATCACAGATTTCCTGATGTTAAAAGCAGATAAAGGTACTCCCTGTGTAACTTAGATGTCAGCCATTGGCAGCTCATGCGTGACACCTGCGCTTGCTCAGGCCCTTTGAGGAGGCCACGCTATTCGTGAGTCGGCAGGACTATGGGATGAACGACGTCATTCCTCTGTTGCACGTCCTGGAACAAATGCTGTTAACAATGGCTGGTCAGGGTGCGGTAGACGTGGCGCACAGATCTCAATGCCACATGGCCCCTGTGGGGGCAGGACTGGAAGAAGAGGAGGAGGTAGAGGAGGACATTGGTGCTCAGGAATTATTGAGTGAAATGGGTGGTTTTTCCACTCAGCGGACAGGAGTGGAGGAGCAGGAGCATCTGGTAGAGGAGGAGGAAGAGGAGACAGAGGACCTAGACGCACCGTGGCAGTATGCTGTGGAGATGGAGGCAGGGAGTCCCTCGCATTCCTTGGCACAAATGGCCCATAGCATGCTCGGTTGCTTGCGTAGCGACAGCCGAATAATAACCATCAGACAGAGGGATGACTTTTGGCTGTCCACCTTGTTGGACCCTCGCTACCGTTCAAAAATGGTGGCCTTTTTCACACCTGCTGAGAGGGAGGCCAAAATAACGTACTATAAAAAACACCTATGTAGTCAGCTGGTCTCTGCCTGTCTGCGCCAACGTCCATCCTCAGACACTGTGGGCCCTGTGCGCTCGTGTTCCGCTGCCATGGCAGCAGGGGAGGGGTGGGGTGGTAGGAGCAGTGGCAGCTCCACCAGCAGCGGCTGCCTCAGTCTGCAGTCGATGATGAGTAGCTTTCTTCACCAGCGCAGTGAGGAAACTACTAACCAGCCGCAGCAGCAGCAGCAGCATCAGGTGGACCTGGAGCAGGACCTCAAACAACAGGCTTAGGCCTACTTGGACAGCACCCTGCCAACCGAGGTAGACAATCCCCTTGACTACTGGGCAACGAAACTTGACCTTTGGCCCCAACTAGCTGAATTTGCCCTTGAAAGGCTGTCATGCCCGGCCAGTAGCGTGGCATCGGAGCGCGTGTTTAGTGCGGCAGGAGGTATTGCAACTCCGCGGAGGACACGACTGTCCACCCAAAGTGTGGAGAGACTCACGTTTGTGAAAATGAATCAGGCGTGGATTAGTCTGGATTTCAAACCACCAGTTCCTGACACAACTGACTAAATCCGCCATGAATCATGCCCCAAACATGTGCCACTTTCAGGTCTCCTCACACTGCTGGTGTGTTCCATTTTTTGTCATAGGGTGCTGGCAGATTACGGGCCTCCCATAGCTGCTGCCAGGCCCCTAATCTGCCATGGGCCCCTATACCGCCTCCTCATGCTGCTGCCAAGTCCAGAGTCTCTCATGGGTCCCTGTACGGCCTCCCATTGCTGCTGCCTCCATCGCCACACTCTGCCATGTGCCACTTTCAGGTCTCCTCACACTGCTGGTGTGTTCCATTTTTTGTCATAGGGTGCTGGCAGATTACGGGCCTCCCATAGCTGCTGCCAGGCCCCTAATCTGCCATGGGCCCCTATACCGCCTCCTCATGCTGCTGCCAGGTCCAGAGTCTCTCATGGGTCCCTGTACGGCCTCCCATTGCTGCTGTCTCCATCGCCACACTCTGCCATGTGCCACTTTCAGGTCTCCTCACACTGCTGGTGGGTTCCATTTTTTGTCATAGGGTGCTGGCAGATTACGGGCCTCCCATAGCTGCTGCCAGGCCCGTAATCTGCCATGGGCCCCCGTACCGACTCCTCATGCTGCTGCCAGGCCCGTAATCTGTCATGGGCCACTGTTGTCGCTTGTTGGCATATTCCGCTCGTTCAGATGCTCCTTCTCCTGCTACTCCTCTTCACGGATTCCGTCAGCAGTCTTTCTTGGAATCCGTTTCCAAGAGACAACAGTTTGCGAGCACGCACCCGACGGTGCAGAAGCTGAACGTCCTCCTGTCCAAGTTGCTGCTGCCAGGCTCGTAATCTGTCATGCGCCCCTGTACCGCCTCCTCATGCTGCTGCCAGGTCCAGAGTGTGTCATGGGCCCCCGTACCGACTCCTCATGCTGCTGCCAGGCCCGTAATCTGTCATGGGCCCCTGTACCGCCTCCCCATGCTGCTGCCAGGTCCAGAGTGTGTCATGGGTCCCTGTACGGCCTCCCATTGCTGCTGCCAGGCCCGTAATCTGCCATGGGCCCCTGTACCGACTCCTCATGCTGCTGCCAGGCCCATAATCTGTCATGGGCCCCTGTACCGCCTCCTCATGCTGCTGCCAGGTCCAGAGTGTGTCATGGGTCCCTGTACGGCCTCCCATTGCTGCTGTCTCTATCGCCACACTCTGCCATGTGCCACTTTCAGGTCTCCTCACACTGCTGGTGGTTTCCATTTTTGTCATAGGGTGCTGTATGGCCTCCCATTGCTGCTGCCTCCACCGCCACACTGTGGCTCCACACTCTGGTTTTGGCCCCGTGACTGCCCAAATGAGTGAAGTGTGCGGTGATTCTAAGATCGACGGCACTCATCTGCATGTCATACTGACTGACAGTATTATTTCTCTTCCCCAGCAGACTCCAAGGGCATTTAAATTAAAGGTACAGTGTTCTGCACTAATATTAAGTCTCTCTGAAGCCTAGAAACACCCTTTTTTAAGTTAAATTCACAGCGAATTTATTCGACTCGAATCGAATATTGTCCACGAATTCGCCGAATCAGTCGAATCGAATTTTTCATTTCTTCGCTCATCTCTAATTATATCTGTCACTTCTTGCACTAGGTATTCCCTATGAGGGAATACACGCATGACACTATTATATATTTATTGATTATTTTGGATATATACTCTTAGGGGTGTATATTGAGTTTGATTATTGTATCACTTATTTCACTGGATATCTATATCTATATATTTTTTATTAGCGCTGCACTGTTTATTTTAATTGATCATTCACTTATTTTGGGTATAAGTTTAGTGTCAGCAGCTTTTTTTTAAGGTTAGGATTCCATGTAAGCGCAGGAGGTTTTTTGAAATATAATATCAAAAATGTCAACTACTTCTTGCAAGAGTAAAAAAAAGTCGGAGATAACTCATAGACACACGATCACCTTGGTTATTGGGGCAGATGGACCATTGAGAATTCTACAGCTCTAGGAGACTTGCATAGAAGTATACACAGGCGAGTCGTTTGTGTTTGACCGATCTTCACACGCCTTCATAAGCAGCTGTGGATTAAATTCTATTTTTTAAAAATTTACTCAGGCTGCACTCTTTGCCTTCTAAGTCATATTTAAATGACATCTTACCAGTAGTTTCCAAAGGAACATTAACTTGCAAATATTGTCATTGCCGTTGCAAGGCAGAAATGTTCTTCATGACTTTTAATAAAACCCTGCCTGTTACGTGTAGTTGGATTCTTTGTCTTCTCCCCAATGTTCTATGCAAGGTTACATTTGTCAGAAATATGCATGTGTAAGCTTGGAGCATGCTTGCACAAGCACATAACCACCTGATTTCCCTAAACAGAAATTGGGAGCTTAGTGTCTTCTCAAATGACAAAGCAGCTTTGTAATAATGGAACAATAAGAGCTAAGCAAAAAACAAGGTACACACTTGCAGTATGAAGCCTAATTATCATTAGATCTTCCTTTTGTGGCAACAAATAGCACAGGGCATGTACAGTATATTCAATGACTGTAACAAAAAACGCAGACTGTTCAAATAATATGACTGGGTCCCATACTAGGACATGGAATGCTGAGCTCAGCTTTTCTTTAGCAAACTACAGCAGGCTATAGATCATGCAATTTTCTTTCCTTCCACCCATGGAAAATTGAATGATTCCCCCCATCAACACAATGTTGATGGGCAAAATCCCCCACCATAGTACTATTGTGTTTTTCTGGTGAGGAGCCTTCCAGGTAAGCAGAATACAATGATCAGAGTTTCTGGCTATAGCTGGCTCACTAATTGTTTGGGAAAAACCTAACTGGCTGGTGGTACACAGGTCGAGCAATAGATCAACTTGTGTAAAACCAGGGTGCCCATACATGGATTGAAATTGAGATGATCCCTGCTGAACTGGACGAATTTTGAACCATGGATGGCTGACTTTACTTCCATGTCTGCCAACTGATTCCATTTGCAGCCAACTGATGTCTATAAGGTTTTTCTTTTAAAATGGATTTTTTAACAGTTTTACAATATCTGTTCAATTATTTATGTACTGTATAATTATATGATACTGACTATCGATGATTTCATTTTATAGTTGACATTTTTGAGTAGATGCAAATTGGTTGCATTGGTCAATTGATTCTCATATATCTCAGGTACTGTCATGATGAGATCTTCTTACCAAGGTTTCTAGCTCCTACCCTATGCTATGCATAATAGGACAGGGTCTACCTTTCTGATGTACACTGCCACATCTGCCCTGCCAACAGGGGCGGACTGACAACTCATGGGGCCCCTGGGCAATAGGGGATCATGGGGCCCCTGTGTCTTTGCCCAAACTCAAAAAAGCCTATGAAAAAGGTACCAGGGGCATCTTATGGGGCCCCCTACTGACCCCGGGCCCTCGGGCAGTGCCCCAGTTTCCAAATGGTCAGTCCGCCCCTGCCTGCCAACTAACTGATGTCCATAAGGCTCTTCTTTTAATATGGCATTTTTAATAGCTTTACTGGATTTGTTCAATTATGTATATACTATATAATTCTATTATACTAACATTTAGTGATTTTGTTTGTAGTTGACATTTTTGAGTAGATGAAAATTGGCTGCATTGGTCACTTGATTGTCATATATCTCAGGTACCATCATAATGAGATCTTCTTACCAAGGTTTCTAGCTCCTACCCTATGCTATGCATAATAGGACAGGGTCTCCCTTTCCGATGTAGACTGCCACATCTGCCCTGTCAACCAACTGATGTCCAAAAGGTTCTTCTTTGAATATGGCCTTTTTAACAGCTTTACAGGATTTGTTCAATTATTTATATACTATATAATTTTATTATACTAACAATTGGTGATTTTTGTTTGTGGTTGACATTTTTGAGTAGATGCAAATTGGTTGCATTGGTCACTTGATTGTCATATATCTCAGGTACCATCATAATGAGATCTTCTTACCAAGGTTTCTAGCTCCTACCCTATGCTATGCATAATATGACAGGGTCTCCCTTTCTGATGTAGACTGCCACAGCTGCCCTGTCAACCAACTGATGTTCATAAGGCTCTTCTTTTAATATGGCCTTTTTCACAGCTTTACAGGATTTGTTCAATTATGTATATACTATATAATTTTATTATACTAACAATTGGTGATTTTTGTTTGTGGTTGACATTTTTGAGTAGTTGAAAGTTGGCTGCATTGGTCACTTGATTGTCAAATATCTAAGGTACCATCATAATGAGATCTTCTTACCAAGGTTTCTAGCTCCTACCCTATGCTATGTATAATATGACAGGGTCTCCCTTTCCGATGTAGACTGCCACATCTGCCCTGTCAACCAACTGATGTCCATAAGGCTCTTCTTTTAATATGGCCTTTTTAACAGCTTTACAGGATTTGTTCAATTATTTATATATATATTTAATTATATTATACTAACAATTGGTGATTTTTGTTTGTACACTATCGATGATTTCATTTTATAATTGATATTTTTGAGTAGAGGAAAGTTGTCTGCATTGGTCACTTGATTGTCATATATCTCAGGTACCATCATGATGAGATCTTCTTACCAAGGTTTCTAGCTCCTACCCTATGCTATGCATGTTATAACAGGGTCTCCCTTTCCATTGTAGATTGCCACATCTGTCCTGCCAACCAACTGATGTCCCTAAGGCTTTTTTTTTAATATGGCCTTTTAAATAGATTTACAGTATTTGTTTAATTATTTATATAATATATAATTATACTGACAATTGGTAATTTCCTTTTGTAGTTGATATGTTTGAGTAGATGGCTGGTCTCTTGATTCTCAGGTACAATCACGATAATATCTTCTTACCAAGGTTTCTAGCTCCTACCATCTACTATGGCTATTGGTCTTTCTTTCCGTAGATATTTTAATTTTTTTACATTGTGGAGAATATGACAGATAGACTGAGACATTATGGATAAAAGCTGAACCTGGAATTCCCATGAAGAGGTCTCTACTCACTAAAGGGCAAAAGAGATATACAGTAGAAATGCATGTCTGATTTAGTCCACAAAACCAAATGATGAACAACATTTGGAAACAATTCCAGGATATGAAATAAAAATGAGGCCTTAGTAACATGGAGGATACAGTAGCAAGAATCCATATTAAACTAAAGTGGACAAGCTCTTTAAAAGTTCAGACTAGTAGAAATTAGCTATGAAATGAATACAGGGAACAAACCCTACCATCTAAATGGTTCTCTTTTTCATCTAGGCATGATTGTAAGATTATCAGCCTTCACCACTCTTTGGTGATCGGGAACCTCTACTTTTTTCTTACCTGTAACGTAGGGAGGATTCCCAAACACATAGCCTCCCTGATTTCTCATATACTTTATGTAGTAAATCATTGGTACTTAGAAGTTTCTCACAATCATGTTCAAACCTGCCAAAGACAGCAAGCAAAGAAGGGAGATTGCACCTTAGAAGTGAGGAACTCTTGAAAATCTGTTTGAAATAGATTACGGAGAATTCAGGTTAAAGGCCAATTCTATAGGATAATTAAAAAATAAAAAAATTATGAAAGTGGTTCTAAAGGCTGAAGGTTTTGCAGTGTGCAGCTCCCCCCTTGTTCCCTTACACTCATGTAAGCCTGAGACTGATCCAGCAATGTGCACGAGAACAGAAGCTTTCCTGGGCCTCTCTCTCCTCACTGGACATTGGCTCCTGGTGCTGTCAATCACAGACAATGGGGAGGTAGCAGGGGGGGTGGCCCCCATCTCATAAACACACAGAGGTGGCCCAGGACCGAGCATGGACGGGGGCCCTCAGAGCCCCTGGGAGCACTCAGCAATGGGGAGGGGCCAGGAGTTCTGGCCGGGGAGCCGAGAAGAGGAGGATCAATGCTATTCTGTGCAAAATTATTGTGTATATATACATAGCATGTTTGTTATTAAAAAAAAATATGAACCTTTACAATCACTTTAATAATAGCCGATCCATGATTAAAAATGAAAATCAGCCATGGCTGCAATACTCACTTGCTTTCTGGTACTTTCTTTTATAGTACCTCTTCTCTGCAACAAAATGTCTTCAGGGTTCAAAGATACCCGACAACATATTGAGAGTGCAGGGGTAATGGATCCACCCTTTGAGAGGGCATCACTATGGTGCTACGGTATTCCCACTATAATGATATAGAGAGTGGCACTGATGCCATTATATCAGCACTACACTCATTATTACATTATTGAGGATGGCCTATTACTGGATAAGATCTGAAGGGAAAGAGGTCTCCTGTATAAAAAAAAAAAAGAAAAATGCTTGGAGGTGGCCTCTGGTCTGAGCTAAGTATGAGCAAATCTGCCTGGGCACTGTCATGGAGGACAGGTACCAATATCAAAATACATAACTACATATATTTAAAAAAAATCTCTCCTTACACAGAATTGTTAAATCTTCCTAAAAGTTACAACACTCCTTGACAATATGGGCTCTTTTTGGAAAGTGGGCTGCGACATCTGAAACCTTCAAATTACTGGCTCTTGTAGAAGCAAAGCTATACACTGTATCAGGGGTGGACTGACAACTCATGGGGCCCCCAGGCAATAGGGGATCATGGGGCCCCTGTGTCCTTGCCCAAACTCAAAAAAGCCTATGAAAAAGGTACCAGGGGTATCTCATGGGGCCCCCTACTTGACCCTGGGCCCTCGGGCAGTGCCCGAGTTTCCAAATGGTCAGTCCACCCCTGCACTGTATCATAGATTGTTCATTTTTTCTGGTGGTGAACCTGCCAAAAAGTGGTGGTTTTCAGCCAAAGGTTTATGATAGGTTAACTTTGTGAATCCTGGATATTTGCCGTGTACCCACAGTGATAGATACCCAGAGTGGCTTCATAGCAGGAGAACTGAGGGTGACAAAGGGAAGGCTGAAATTAGGCTCTTAGTGGGATGAACCAATTTCCTTGGCCACAGTTGTAACAATTGTTGGATAGCTATATGCTTTCAATGATTATTTTGGCATTTTAAATGGAATTGCTTAAGAAAAGTTGCTTTCTCAAAAGTCTCAGTAAATTGCATACATTTTGACTAACAGATTCTGAACGTTAATGTAATGTAAGCTTTTAAAAATTTCTAGCATTTCAGTCCTTATTTCTGATAATTCTTCATGCCTCTTCTTTTCTCTCTCTCTCGTCTTGTGAACGTCTTCAGTATTTGTCCTTACAATGCCTATTAACTGTGAATAACATACCATGTTATGCTGTACAAGTAACTTACTTTTTCTTCTCTCCATTTTTCCATTTAAGGGAAACATCAATGAGTGATATTCTAGACACGTCATGTCCTTCAAATGTGAACTATTTATGCTTATGTTTATTGAGCAATAAAGCCTCGGATCAGCTGCAAGTAAATATCTCTCCCTACATGATGAATTGGATGGCTGCGATCTGGATGTGAGCAAGAACATTTGTTTCATGTTGTCCGCGCTCCCTTTAACCTGCGTTAAAATGCCAGAAAGACTGGGGGAAACATTCATGGATGTGTGGACTCCATTAATCATATTATGGATTGCAGTACTTCCTCATGTATATATGGCTCCGAGGGATGATTCCCATGTACTGGCGACTGATGCCACCTTGGAACTTACTGGAGTCAACGATGAGCAAAAAGTTTTGAATCGATCCAAGAGAGGCTGGGTGTGGAATCAAATGTTTGTTCTGGAAGAGTTCTCTGGCCCTGAACCCATACTAGTTGGAAGGGTATGTTTTGGATTTTATTAATTCCTGCTGTCAGCTAAATCATGTTAACTTTATCACTATTTGATGTCACAAAGTCTTGATTATGCCTGATTTACACGTTGACATTTTGTCAGTGCATATATTTTGGAAGTTGATTTACTAAAAGCAAAGGCTGTTCATTTTGAAAGAGAAGTTGCACTTTGAAATGGAATTTGCTCCATAGCATAGTAAATGGAGTGATGTTTCACTTTGTAAAGAATACCCAATCATGGTAAAGGAAAGTAAAAAAAAAAATCATTTTTGCTTGTACGTGATAGGATAAATATCGTCAACAGAGCTTTACTTTTCTAAACTCGCCTGCAAACTGCAACTTTCTTTGCAAATTGAACAATCTATTTTCCTTTAGCAAACCAAGCCATATGTCTTTTGGTTTTTACTTGTGTTTTTAGTGCATTATTTTCATCCAATAAACTTTCCGTTTAAATCAGCTAAATACATTCTTGGTGCATCAAAACAAAGACGATGCAAAGTTTTACATTTTGCTTTCTTTATGAAGAAGCCTCATCATAAGTAGAAAACCCTATCTCCTGCCAGCATGCTGAAGAACAGAACCCTTGCTCTCTGTGAGGAAGCATTGGTTTCTCTGCAGAGACCACTGCTGTGGTGAGGTGCTATGCATTTTGAAAAGGTAGAGGCTCCTGCTAAGTTAAACTATGGCTGTGAGGTAGAGGTAGAGACTACTACTGAGTTAAACCTATGGCTCTCAGGTAGATGTACAGGCTACTAGTGAGTTAGACCTATAGCTCTCATGTAGAGGTAGAGACTACTGCTGAGTTGGACCTAAAACTCTCAGGTACAGGTAGAGGCTACTGCTGAGTTTGATTTATAGCCCTCAGGTAAAGGTAGGGGCTACTGCTGACATCACCTATAGCTCTCAGGTAGATGTAGAGGAAGAGGCTACTGCTGAGTTAGACCTATAGCTCTCAGGTAAAGGTAGAGGCTACTGCTGAGCTGGACCTATAGTTCTCAGGTAAAGGTAGAGGCTACTGATGAGTTTGACCTATAGCCTTTAGGTAAAGGTAGAGACTACTACTGAGTTTGATTTATAGCCCACAGATAAAGGTAGAGGCTTCTACTGAGTTGGACCTATAGCTCTCAGGTAGAGGTAGAGGCTTTTGCTGAGTTAGACCTATAGCTCTAAGGTAAAGGTAGAGGCTACTGCTGAGCTGGACCTATAGCTCTCAAGTAAATGTAGAGGCTACTGATGAGTTTGACCTATAGCCTTTAGGTAAAGGTAGAGACTACTACTGAGATTGATCTATAACCCACAGATAAAGGTAGAGGCTTCTACTGAGTTGGACCTATAGCTCTCAGGCAGAGGTAGAGGCTTCTGCTGAGTTAGACCTATAGCTCTCAGGTAGCGGTAGAAGCTATGCGTGAGTTAGACCTATAGCTCTCAGGCAGAGGTAGAGGCTTCTGCTGAGTTAGACCTATAGCTCTCAGGTAGAGGTAGAAGCTACGAGTGAGTTAGACCTATAGCTCTCAGGCAGAGGTAGAGGCTTCTGCTGAGTTAGACCTATAGCTCTCAGGTAGCGGTAGAAGCTATGCGTGAGTTAGACCTATAGCTCTTAGTTAGAGGTAGAGGCTACTGCTGAGATGACCTATAGCTCTCAGTTAGAGGTAGAGGCTACTGCTGAGATGATCTATAGCTCTCAGTTAGAGGTAGAGGCTGCTGCTGAGATGACCTATAGCTCTCAGTTAGAGGTAGAGGCTACTGCTGAGATGACCTATAGCTTTCAGGTAGAGGGAGTGGTTCCTGCTGAATTAGACCTATAGCTATCAGGTAGAGGTAGATGTAGAGGCTACTGCTGAGTTAGAACTATAGATCTCAGGTAGAAGTAGAGGTAGAGGCTACTGCTGAGTTGAACTGATAGCTCTCAGGTAGAAGTAGAGGTTACGAGTGAGTTAGACCTATAGCTCCTAAGTAGAGGTAGAGGTAGAGGGTACTGCTGAGTTGAACTGATAGCTCTCAGGTAGAAGTAGAGGTTACGAGTGAGTTAGACCTATAGCTCCTAAGTAGAGGTAGAGGTAGAGGGTACTGCTGAGTTGAACTGATAGCTCTCAGGTAGAAGTAGAGGTTACGAGTGAGTTAGACCTATAGCTCCTAGATAGAGGTAGAGGTAGAGGCTACTGCTGAGTTGGGCCTTTAGTTCTCAGGTAAACATAGAAGCTACTGTTGAGTTAGGCCTACAGCTCTGTAACCAGCAGAGCTCACACTCTTTTCTGACCAGAGAGCTCTATTTGTTCGGGAGACTTTAGATGGCACTGGAGATTTTCTTACATCAGTAGTTGTTTCATGACAAGTTCTGCTCTACATGAGGAAGAGGAGTGAGCACAATTAACCCCATACTTAGAAGAATTGGGTATTTTATTTAGGATACCAGTGGCCAGCAGATTAGCAGGGCAGAGAAGGTCATATATATGCAGGAAGGGGACAGGATTAAACCGAACCTGTTACTTATTATAGCCTGAACACTTCCAAGATATTTACCATGCTGGGCCACTTGTGATATTATTTAAAGGGTATAATTAGGCAAAGTAAAACATACATTTAAATAAAAATCCACAATATATGCAAATTTCCCCAATTCGTCTCTTTAAAATGCTGCAAAAGTTCAAAAAAATTACCTAACGATTCTGCAAAAAATCCACTAAGCTCCTAACTTCTTGTAGTGAGTTGACAACACTGCACAGCAATCCCAGTGTCAGTCTTGTCTGGTTTTCCTGTGCTGGACTACAGAACACCTCCCCTCACCTCCATAACACTAGGGGGAAGTGATCTATAGTCCAGCAAGGGAGATCTCAGGTATGGCAGCTTCATGTACGGCAACCTGAATGTATTACACAGATGTATTGCATATTTTATTTGCTTAGACATACAGTTTATGTGTTTTTACATTTTTGTTGCACTTGATGGCAATGTCTGATTGCGTTGATGCATTTTTTAATTCAGCAACCAACTGTTATCTGATAGGTTGGTACGAGTTGCTGTGCATTCTTATTACTCTTTATATTTCCTTACCGAATAACCTGGATTGTAGAAACAGTACAAGACAATTTATTAGGTACGTTTGACACCACTGTAGCGGTAATGTCACTCCATCCTGGAGAATTAAAAGAATGCGCATTCGCTCTGTAAACAAAATGGCGTCCCCTGCTGTGTCTGTGGGACAGGTACACTTTAATTGGTTCAAATATACAGTCAACTGAGGAGATTTTCAAAGAACATCATGTTCTTATTTCTGTAGCTAACATAAAAGTAATGGAACTGACACACACGGCAATATGTTAGTTTGGCAGGACTACAGAATAACAGAGTCACTGAGCAATTTGGCTGCCATCTTGTTGGAGGCGCATCTTGGTGGAGTGAGAACCACATGCAAGCCTTAATGTAGTCGTAATTTAATCTTCTTTTTTTTTTTTCCATATTACCGGATGACATGTAATCTGTGCTCCTGATGCCCCGGGTTTATTATGTATTTATTTAAAGTGCGCATTCAATTCCTGCCCTGGGATTCAATCAGAGATGGAAAATTGGTAAAGTGGATCTGTCAATAACTTTACAAGTCTGCATTGGTAAATTCTTGGCATGCAACTATGATTAACCGTTTGCTGACCACACATTGTAGTTTTACTGCTAAAGTACGGGCCGGCTACGCAGAATCACACACATATATATATATCTATCCTGAACTCAGCAGCCAGACTCATCCACCTTACCAACCGCTCCACTTCTGCCACCCCCCTCTGTCATTCGCTCCACTGGCTTCCGATTGCCCAACGCATTAAATTCAAACTACTAACACAGACATACAAAGCCATTCATAACGCTGCCCCAAACTATCTCACCGACCTGATACCCAAATACCACCCAACCCGTACTCTTCGCTCCTCACAAGACCTCCTACTTTCTAGCTCCCTGGTCTCCTCCTCCCAAGCCCGGCTGAAGGACTTCTCTAGGACTTCCCCCATCCTCTGGAACTCTCTACCCCAATCCATCAGACTGTCACCTACCCTCCTCACCTTCAGGCACTCCCTGAAAACCCATCTCTTCAGGGAAGCCTACCCCACCCTGCTAAAGTAAAGGCCGGCTACACAGAATCACACACACACACATATATATATATATCTATCCTGAACTCAGTGGCCAGACTCATCCACCTTACCAACCGCTCCGTATCCGCCACCCCCCTCTGTCATTCCCTCCACTGGCTTTCGATTGCCCAACGCATTAAATTCAAACTACTAACATTGACATACAAAGCCATTCATAACGCTGCCCCAAACTACCTCATCGACCTGATACCCAAATACCACCCAACCCGTACTCTTCACTCCTCACAAGACTTCCTTCTTTCTAGCTCCCTGGTCTCCACCTCCCACGCCCAACTGCAGGACTTCTCCAGGACTTCCCCCATCCTCTGGAACTCTCTACCCCAATCCATCGGACTGTCACCTACCCTCCTCACCTTCAGGCACTCCCTGAAAACCCATCTCTTCAGGGAAGCCTACCCCACCCTCACCTAACAGCCGATCTCCTCCACTCCTCCTACCACTCCATCCCCCATAGCCACTTCCTCCTGTACCACTATCCCCTCCCTCCTAGATTGTAAGCTCGAAAGAGCAGGGCCCTCGAACCCCTCGTGTATTGTATTGTTACTGTATTGTCTCATGTACTGTCCCCCACTATACTGTACAGCGCAGAGCAAACCTTTTGATGCTATATAGATACTGTATAATAATAATAATAATATACGTGATTGTATATTTCTGGGTAAGGAGTTGGACGCGCGCTCACCCAGCTGTGCTCCTATTGGCTCCCTTACATGCTGATCAGCAGGTCCCGGCCATGGATTCATGTCCATAACCCGCCGATCAGTGGAGCAAGTGATGGGAGAGAGATCTGTGTTCGTAAACAACACAAGTCTCTCTGCTTACAGTGGGAATGTGGCGTTTTTTGTCTCTGAATAAAAACCGTCACATCCCTTAGTAAAAACAGCACACAGTTAATACAATAACACTTGTTAGGCACACAGTTAGCCCTTTGCTTGCCCTAGATTTTAATCCCTTCCTACCCAGTGTCATTAGTATAGTGACAGTGCACATTATTAGCACTGACCATTGTATTAGTGTCACTGGTGATATGTCAGTTAGTGTCAGATTGCCCACCGTGCTATCACAGTCCCGCTATAAGTCACTGATCGCCGCCATTACTAGTAGTACAAAAAAAAATTATAATATATATATACTGTCATTTGTGGATGCTATAATTTTCATGCAAACCAATTAATATACACTTATTTGGATTTTTTTTTACCAGAGACATGTAGCAGAATATGTTTTTGCCTAAATTTATGAGGAAATTGTATTTTTTTTATTGGATATGTTTTATAGCAGAAAGTAAAACATATTGTTTTTTTTTAGTCAAAATTTTTGGTCTTTTTTGTTTACAGCGCAAAAAAATAAAAAACCCAGTGGTGATCAAATACCACCAAAAGAAAGAGCTATTTGTGTGAAAAAAAATATATGAATTTAATTTGTGTACAGTGTTGCATGACTGCGCAATTGTCAGTTAAAATACTGCAGTGTTGAATAGCAAAAAAAATCCTTGTCATGAAGGGGTTAAAATCTTCCTGAGGTCAAGTGGTTAAAGCAATAGTATCATCTTTTTTTTGAGTAAAGGGTATGTAGACCCTAACAAGGAATTTCTTTCATATAGCCCCTTTTGATCTGTTAAAGTGATTTTAAATTTTAAAGTTTTTCTTGAAAAACAAAACATGCTATATTTATTTATTTCAGGTACTTAAATAGCGCCGTCAATTTACACAGCACTTTACATATATATCGTACTTTCACATCAGTCCCTAACCCTCAAGGGGTGTACAATCTAAGGTCCCTAACTTTCATTCATACATTCAAATACTAGGGCCAAGTTAGACAGGATCCAATTAACCTACCAGCATGTCTTTGGAGTGTGGGAGGAAACCGGAGTACCTGGAGGAAACCCACGCAGGCACAGGGAGAACATTGCAAACTCCGGGCAGGTGGTGCTGTGGTTGGGAAATGAACCTACGACCAGGGGCGGACTGACCATTCGGAAACTCGGGCACTGCCCGAGGGCCCGGGGTCAGTAGGGGGCCCCATGAGATGCCCCTGGTACCTTTTTCATAGGCTTTTTTGCATTT
Organism: Staurois parvus; assembly: GCF_062004578.1. Taxonomy (NCBI): domain Eukaryota; kingdom Metazoa; phylum Chordata; class Amphibia; order Anura; family Ranidae; genus Staurois; species Staurois parvus. The sequence continues at coordinate 9,590,382 of NW_028318294.1, read as the reverse complement.
GGGCAAGGACACAGGGGCCCCATGATCCCCTATTGCCCTGGGGCCCTATGAGTTGTCAGTCCGCCCCTGCCTACGACCCTAGTACTGCCAGGAGGAAGTGCTAACCATTTAGCCACTGTGCTGCCCACTATACTTTTCTTACTCTGTGCAACAGTTTTTCTGGGGTCCCCCACTGGCGATCTTAGCTTCTCCTCTTCTCCACATGCTACCATAGGAAGCTGCTTCCTATGGTGGCACATGTGAAGGCTTGATTCCAAGCTGCACTGTGTGTCTGTTGACACCTCGTCACTGGATTTGATTGACAGCAGCAAAAGCCAGTAGCTCCTGGTGCTCTTACTGTGTCCAGTGAGGAGGGAGAGAACTAGCATTGCTCAGGCACAGTGCTGGATTGAGATCGGAATCAGATAAGTATTTAGGGGGGTTGGGCGGGTGCACATTTTTTACCTTAATGCAGAGAATGCAAATAGAAGTAACAAATACTGTAAATGTTATACAGACCATATGTGAAGCTTAATTGCTCTGCTCCAAAGCCAAATAATCAGAAAGGATCACCCCACCGGCATGGGAATGAAGGGAACAGCATCCTTAGTCCATTCCAGTGTCTGGGATACGATAAGGGGAAGCGGGCGCCGCTCAAGACCAGCATGTTGTATGTGTTGAGTAGCCTCAGCACCATGCTAGCCATGCCTGCTGATGCATTTTGCCCCGCCCATCTGGGATTGGTCACTACGCCTCTGTCCCCCTGATGGGCGGGGTGAAATGTGTTAGAGGGCGTGGCTAGCGCAGTGCTGAGGCCACTCAACACATTCAATAGGCTGGTCTTGAGTGGTGTCCGCTCCCCTGTATTTTATCCCAGACACTGTAAATGTTATAATTTGTTTATTTCAGGTACCTATCTAGTGCTGTAAATTTACACAGTGCTTTACATATCTATATATTGTACATTTACATCAGTCTCTAGCCCTCAAGGGGTGTACAATCTGAGGTCCCTAACTTACATTCATTCATACACATACTAGGTCCAATTTAGACAGGATCCAATTAACCTACCACTCTTTAGTTTGTGGGAGGAAACCCATGAAGACACAGGGAGAACATGCAAACTCCAGGCAGGTGGTGCTGTGGTTGGGATTCAAACCAATGACCCTAGTACTGCCAGGCAGAAGTGCTGACCGTTTAGCCACTGTGCTGCCCGTATATTACACATTACTCAGCATACATGCACTTACCATGACAGAATATTTCTGATGGCAGGTCTGCTTAAATGGGATTTTAGATGGGATTTTAGATGGGATTTTAGATGGCCGCCACACAAGCAATTAGCTTTTCCATAGTTTGTACCCATCTTGATTGAAGAGGCTCCCCGCATATAGCGGATTATACAAACATTCGTGTCTCACTGATGAAACCTCTTCTAGTGTGTTTGCACTGAGAAGATAATAATAAAGGGCCCTAAGTGAGCAATATTTTCTCCTGTACATTTGTGGTTAATGCATCAAAGTACATCATAATCATATACTAGCCATGTCAGCAGGAAAATGACATAGAAACTACTGTTTCTCTTCTTCCATTACAGAAATTGCTGTATTTCCACCTTTCCACCCATTTTTTCACATTTACTTTGACTGAGGAAGAGTGTGGATGGATAAAATAGCTCAGGGCTCAGTCAATTCAATGTACTAAGCCCCGGAGGTATCATTGAAGCAAAATGCTGAACACTGCCAGATGCAGTACACAGTGTCTCCACTAGAGGCATCAACTGCAAATAGATCTCATGAGCTATAGAAATGTATATAATCAGATGAGATATTATGTGATTACATTTTTTTATTTTTTAGAAATTAAAAAAAAAATGGCAGTGGAGAACTCTGAAAAAATAAAAACCTTAATGTCGTTGTTATAAAATGGTACCTACCTTTTCTCCCTTTACTTTGCCTGTTTTGAAAGGTACTAGTACAATATGTTTTGTGCAGCTAGCAGACCATGACATGTTTCTGTGCGTACCAGACAAATTAACCATTGCATACGCTGCTATGCATTCCAATATGGATCCCATCACCGACATCTATGGCCAACAAGGATTTTTGTTCATGTTTTGGATATTGTGGGCAAGTGCAGAAAACACTGTTGGGATTTTATTGCTGCTGGGAAAATTGATCATTAATATTTTTCCCCTTTCATTCTTATACTTACCTGTCCTCGTTCCAAAAATTGCCGCTCATCAAAATCTTTTCTGCATGTGAGTTGCATTCTCCGAGACTATGAAAAAAACACTTTGTGGTGCCGCTCCAAGCTGGCAGGCAAAAGAGGGTAACCCCTATGGAGATAGGGAGCAGCATCCTAGAATGCTTCCAGTGACTGCGATACAGTGTGGGGACGGACGCCACTCTAACCAGCCATGCAAGTTCATTGTGTGTGTGGGATAGGATGACCTTAGCCGCCACTCCAACCATGCCCTCTGATGCATTTTGCCCCACACACAAGGGCTTGGTCACAGAAGTCACAGAGGACACCTCTGTAACCAAGCCCCGGTGCGTGGGGCGAAATGCGTAAGAGGGCGTGGAGTGGCAGCTGAGGCCATCCTATCCCACATACACTGGACTCGCAGGATTGAGTTGCGTTCTCTGTTCTAGTTTTCTAGGGATACGTGCATCACTGGTGAAATACACCAGAGAAAGCTGAGTGTGTGATGTGTGCACTGCTTTCTGAATAAATAATTCCTCTAACTGGACTGCGCCCATTTGTTCTGTGGATATTATGGGGTCTACTTTTTAAAAAGGTTAGCAGTTATCGTGAATAATCTCCATAGCGTGTCCAATATGTTTATTTCCTATGATCGCCAGCATCACCTAGTGGCCCCAATGGCAAATTTTCCTGATATACCTCAATTGGGAAAATACCACATTATGGCCACTAGATAAAGCTGGCGACCATAGAAAATAAACATATTAGACAGTCTCAATGGCTTTCCAAATGTTGAAAAATTCTCAAAGTGAATCTTTTTTATAGTAAGACCCCTTAGTGTGGGAGTCAGAGTGAGCCCTTGGTGTAAGCACCAATCTGGCCAAAGGAGGGGCCAGTCGGGCTTTGAGGACAGCATCATTGTTTTTCCCTTGATTCTTTTAACTGCTTGGACTCAACCCCTCCACAGGTCAGTTAAAGTGATTCTAAATTCTTTTTTTTGCAAACATTTTGTACTTACCTGCTCTGTGTAATGGTTTTGCCAAGAGCAACCCCAAGTCTCCTCTTCCTGGGTCCCCCAATGCTCCTGGCTCCTCTCCCCTACTGAGTGCCCCCATACCAAGCCACTTGCTATAGTGCACTCTCATATGCTTGCTCTCAAGCCGGCTCTGCATGTCCATTGACACAGAAAGCACAGCTCCGTCTGCCCCCATCTCTGTCTTCATTAGCTGTGATTGACATCAGCAGGAGCCAATGGCTCCCACTGCTGTCTCTGAGCCAATGAGGAGGGAGAGAACTGGGAGAGCAGGGGCTCTTGAGCACATTGTTTGTTCAAGATTGGGCTCAGGTAAGTATGAGGGTAGGCTGGGGTGAAGCTGTATGCAGAAGGTTTTTTACTTAGATGCATAGAATACATTAAGGTGCCTTTAGTACCACTTTAACAAAGGATTTGCAAACATCTTTCAAAAATAGTTCACTAGTATGTCCTCATAGCTTTCTGTTTTCCAAACGTTGAGGACTAGTTTACACTAACGTTAGCCTTCTGAAGAGGGATCTGCTGTGAGCATTTGACAGTTGGTGAAGAGGTGCTTTAATCCCCAACCCCCCACTCCTACCATGCTGCAACTGTATGCATTTTATATTTATTTGCCCCCCTCCCTTCCCTCTATGATGGGGAAGAGATGGGAGAAAAGATCAAACACTGTGCACAGCTGCATCTCTCTTCCTCTTCACGCAGCACTCGAGCAGCAGCAGGAGCTATTGGCTCCTGCTGCTGTCAATCAAATGTAGTAAGGAGGAAGTGGAAGGTGGGGCTAAAACCCGCTGTGTGATTCTATGGCATGCGTCACCATAGACACACAGCTTGAGAGCGAGCAGACACTGTGTGCCTCCATAGCAAATAACTTGCAATGGGAACGCATGAAGAAGAAGAGGAGCCAAGATTGCCAGCAGGGAACCCAAGATGAGGAGGATCAGGGCTGCTCTGTGCAATACCACAGGAGAGTATAATATTTTTTTATTTTAATTCTTTTAAAAATGACTTTAAGGGGGCTCAATTGCATGTTTTTACCACCTCCCAGCCATAAGAGCAAACAAGCCCTTTCTGCTTAAAAAATACATAAATAAAATAACTCAGCATTATAGCCTCTTGGCAAGTGTTTTAATAAACAAAACTAAAAAAAGCTGCTTCTCTTGAAGTGTCTACCCACTCAAATGAAGAAGAAATGTAAACATAGTGGGGGTTAGTCACTTGCTAAGAATATAATGTATAGCGCCACAAGCTGGCTTCAGCACAACGAGCTGACTTTATCTTTTAATTATCAAGAGGTTCCAGTCAGGACTGCATAAATCTACAAGCATAGTAGAAAACCCTCTTAGCAGACACAAAATGACATTTTGCCAGTTAAAGTAAACAATTCACAAAGAATGTTTTGACATTCATTAGCCTTATTTTTCATGGATTCCTTCCACACGTCGAAGAACTACATCAACGATGCATGTGACTGAAGGAGGCCTTGCCATCTATATGGTACGTCTTCTCTTTTCATCCTGACGCACAAACATAATTTCAGCAGCTACTGATATTCAATTATCTCAGCTCCTGCACTAAAAGAGGCAAAAAAAAGAAAGCAATATGAAAAATGTTATCGTACATATGAAAAGCACTGAAAAAAAAGACAGTAGCCCGGAAATTAGACCTTCAGTGTGAGGTTAGCCTTGTTAAAAACTTGTCTTGGCTATCTATATCTCCAAGCTCATGCTGTAGTTCTCTGAAGGAGGCCTTAATTCCAAGATATTTTAATGATGCTACAGAATGAATAAAGAATGAAATGTCCAGGATAAAATTAAAGCTTCCTAAGATTTTATACACATAACAAGGCATAATCACATCCCATAATAAAACAAGATGTTCTAGATCCTGAAAATTAGGGTCTTCATCTTGAAGCCATCGGACTCACTGCTCGTTAAACTTGACAATTATACGAGGGTTGTATTTTGTTACAGGCTTTGCCAATGCATTTATTAATTACGAGGCTCTTGGAGAGCAAGCTTTTCCACTCACCTGCAGATAATATATTTTATTTCATTTAGGAGACCCTAAAAAGTATAACCCAGCATGTGTCCCGGGTATTGTAAATATTTAAAGTGCTTTGTATTTCGTTAGCTAGGAACTTAGACAAAAGGCTGGTTCCCTTGGTGCAGATACAGACATATCTTTTTTTATAACATAGACCTGGAAAAGGCAGGCTGGACCATACTATTCACAAAACATAGCAATTGTAAAAAATGAGTCCTCCAAGGACATGCAGAAAAACTCACAGTATGGAGAAAATGGAACAGAATACAAGTTCTTACATTTGCAGATACAGTATCTAAGGGATTCTTTTAAAAACAGGAATTTGCCATTGCTAGCATGCAGATGACTTGGTCCTAACTGGACCTTTTACCAGGTTTCACATCAATCTCTTACCCAGGTCTCACTCCACCTCTGATTTCATGGCTGGCCATACATATTACAATCTCTTTCTTAAAAGCCAAAATAGGTGGTCCCAATTACAAAATAAATGCCCATAATGTAAAAAAAAAAACCATCCAAAAGGTATTGTGACTTTGATATGAGTTCATGTAAAGTAATTAGAGGACAAAAGTGTTCAAAGAGCTCACTGGTTTAGGTTAGGCTGCTCACAACAGACAAAGCTATCCGACCAGAGGCGGACTGACCATTTGGAAACTCGGGCACTGCCCGAGGGCCCGGGGTCAGTAGGGGGCCCCATGAGATGCCCCTGGTACCTTTTTCATAGGCTTTTTTGAGTTTGGGCAAGGACACAGGGGCCCCATGATCCCCTATTGCCCGGGGGCCCCATGAGTTGCCAGTCTGCCCCTGTACCCGACCCAGCAAGGCACCTATGGAAGGAATGCCAGAAGGAGCCCTTTTCTTCATTGTTCTCGTATATATTGCTGGACAGCAACTGGACAGCTTCCCTTAATAGATGCACACAAGAAAGCTCTATTTTTGAGTCTATTCAAGGATTTAATTTTAACTAAAGCCCCGATGAAGGGTGAGTTTTTCTGGCCCCCAAAACGCATTGGATGTTTTTTAGTGTAAACCAATAGATGAATTTGGGTTCTTTTATCTTTTTATCTGGCACTCCTTTCATTAATGCATGTTTCAGGATATAAAGAAGATTGCCCAATCAGATCATACTGTTTATGGTCAACAGATATCCACTTGTCCCCTAAAATGGATCTTCATTTGGTAAATATAGTACTCACTTTTGCATCTCAAATGATTACCTCTGCTATCAACTGTCCTTCATGTGTTTGTGGCAAATACACAAAGTCCTACACTCCTTCCTTGGAGCTCTGTTCAGCAATCACCGGAGGAAAAATTAATATGTTTGCAGAAAAGATTTCACAGACTTGTTTGACAGAAACAGGACCTCTTACCTCTTTATACACATTAGGCTTTATATACACTGGACGTTTTTAAGGGGGCAGAAGGCACAGGTACATCATACAGCACCACTTCCGGCATCCTGTAAAACTTTATGAGAAGCTGAAAACTGAAGCGGTTGGACAAGACTGGGTACCAAGTTGTGCTGATGTTTAGACACAGACTTCTTGCGTTTGGGCCATTTGTCCCTTGGTGATTACAGCCCTAAATGTTAATAGCACTTGGTTCACCATCCAACTGCATGAGCTCTCAGCTCTTCATGTAGTTTTATAGGCTGCCGGCAGTGAAGCTACATGCTCCCCTGTGTCTTCCACCCATATCTAAATGCCAGAGTGTCATGCACCAGGCCGAAATGACAAATTTGAATATGGACTAAGTTGCAAGTAGAATAAGAGTGGAGACTTTAAGCTTCCCCCTACACCAATACTTAGATTGCTGATTTAGTTGGACTCCTAAGCTGACCTTACACTTGTAGAATTTTGTTAGAAAACTTTCATTTTCAGAATGTTCATTTGCATAGCTAATAGTTAAAGGGGATGTCTTGACAATCATTTTCAACAATGAGCTAACTAAAAAATTGAAGGAAGAGGATGGAAATTTTGTATCAAATCTAACGGGACCTAAACATTTCAAGTTGCTGAATTAATTCCCAGCCCCCCCCCCCAAAAAAAAAACATGCCACTAGTCTTATGCACATGCACTTGTCAAAGTCAAACCAGAAGTAGATATAGAATTAACATGACACTCAAATGTAAAGCCATTCAAAAATAGTCCAATCCATGAAGGCATCATTAAATGGTCAGATGAGCGAGGTGTAAGATCAACGTAAGTGTTCAAATATGGAATAAATTGGCTTCATTATTACAAAAGCATATTTAAACAGACGTTTGTGATAGATAGGAATCATCAAGTGTCTGTGTTCAGTAAACTTCTTGACATATTACTTCCAATTTAAAAAAAAAGACTTTTTTGGGATTTAAATTTTTTCCTACCATATTTTTAATGCTTTTGATGGCAGTCTAAAAAGATTTGTTATGCCAGTCTGGACTTTGTGTTGCCTAGCTATCATTAGAAGCTCTGGTGTTATTTGTTATTCAATGGTTAAACAAAAGTTATTGGACAAAAATGTATTTTCTAAAGTATTTAAAATCAACTAGGGAAATATATGATCTAAAAATTAAGGTTCAGTTTGGCCATAAAAGGTTCCATTAAAGAAACCTAAGATTATTATAATTATAAGATACTCTTAAAGACAAAAGAATTATCCTTGCCCAAATGTCTTACCTTAAAAAAATTGTGATGTCATCCAGAAAAATGGATTTTCAAACAATCTCATCAAACATTTTTCTGTAAAGTGATTTTTACTCTGGCCATAAGTTGTGTGGCTTACTGTAACATTAAACCATCATGCTGGGTATTTACTGTTTCAACTGATGAGATATTTTGCTTCCTGTAAATGTTTGGCTTTTAAATTTTGAGTCCTGAAGCTGAAAGCATACCGTGTTCCAAATTTACCATCTGCCTTTTAACTATTATTGTTTTTTTTTTTGCAGTGTATAAATATATACTGCTACAGGAGGTTTGACCCAGTTATACTAGTTTAGAAATAGCATGTGATTGACCCTTAGGCTGGTCGAAATGTCTAGAGATATTCTCTTAGCTCTTAGCTGCATCAGTTGTGTCATGAAAATAAATACGCTTAATTGTCTTAAATACATTCCTTGACCTTGTGTCAATATAACAATTCAACTTTGAAATCAATTTTGAATTTAAAAAATAAAATAATAATAATATTATATACAGTATCTCACAGAAGTGAGTTCACCCCTTACATTTTTGTAAATATTTTATCCTATCTTTTCATGTGACAACACTGGAGAAATTAAACTTTACTACAATGTGACGTAGTCAGTGTACAGCTTGTATAACAGTGTAAATTTGCTGTCCCCTCAAAATAACTCAACACACAGCCGTTAACGTCTAAACCGCTGGCAACAAAAGTGAGTACACCCCTAAGAGAAAATGTCCAAACTGGGCCCAATTAGCCATTTTCCCTCCCCGGTGTCATGTGACTTGTTAGTGTTGCAAGGTCTCATGTGTGAATGGATTGGGACCATATATTTTGGCTTTTAAGAAAGAGATTGTAATATGTATGGCCAGCCATGAAATGAGAGGTGGAGTGAGACCTGGGTAAGAGATTGATGTGAAACCTGGTAAAAGGTCCAGTTAGGACCAAGTCATCTGAATGCTAGCAATGGCAAATTCCTGTTTTTAAAGTAATCCCTTAGATACTGTATCTGCAAATGTAAGAACTTGCATTCTGTTCCATTTTCTCCATACTGTGAGTTTTTCTGCATGTCCTTGGAGGACTCATTTTTTACAATTGTTATGTTTTGTGAATAGTATGGTCCAGCCTGCCTTTTCCAGGTCTATGTTATAAAAAAAAGATATGTCTGTATCTGCACCAAGGGAACCAGCCTTTTGTCTAAGTTCCTAGCTAACGAAATACAAAGCACTTTAAATATTTACAATACCCGGGACACATGCTGGGTTATACTTTCTAGGGTCTCCTAAATGAAATAAAATATATTATCTGCAGGTGAGTGGAAAAGCTTGCTCTCCAAGAGCCTCGTAATTAATAAATGCATTGGCAAAGCCTGTAACAAAATACAACCCTCGTATAATTGTCAAGTTTAACGAGCAGTGAGTCCGATGGCTTCAAGATGAAGACCCTAATTTTCAGGATCTAGAACATCTTGTTTTATTATGGGATGTGATTATGCCTTGTTATGTGTATAAAATCTATCTATCGCTCTCACACTCTCATACTGGTCACTGGAAGTTCAACATGGCACCTCATGGCAAAGAACTCTCTGAGGATCTGAAAAAAAAGAATTGCTGCTCTACATAAAGATGGCCTAGGCTATAAGAAGATTGCCAAGACCCTGAAACTGTGTTGCAGCACGGTGGCAAAGACAATACAGCGGTTTAACAGGACAGGTTCCACTCAGAAACCAGACCTCGCCGTGGTCGACCATGAGCAGAGTACATTACATTAATCCTTTCTCAGCCTTTTTAACATAGAGGAACCCTTGATATAACTTTTTTGGTCCAGGGAACACCTGCTAATAATTGCTATATCTACAGCTCATGAACATTAGCATGATGCTCAGTGGGAAGAATTCACCTTACATCTGTGGTCAGTAGTAAGAATCTGTCTTTACAGATAGTCGAAAATATTATTTTTTTGTCAAAAGTTACACAAATGAGAGTCATAAATTGCTCATTGCTGAAGGAATTCCTAGCAAACTCTGGAGGAACCCTAGTTAAGAAAGGCTGTATTAGAGAGACAGAATACTTTCCTATTTTACCCCTAGACACAAATCATACCACACATTTAATTATAGAAGACTCTATGCTATTTTTCTCACAATCCTTAACACATTAATGTAAAAAACGACTCATATATTCAGGAGGAATCTGAACTGTTGGCAAATGAGTCAATTTACAATGCTTTTCAATAAGCCATTTTTTTCCCCCTTGTCTTTAACAGGCTGCATAATTGTAATGAGCTTCCATGTACATAAAACTAATTTAACACAAATTCTTCCAGCCTTTAAAAAAAATATGATGATCCCTTCAAGGTCATGCTAATAGGAAGATTCCATTCCAAACTCAGCTTGGAGTTGAAATAAATGATCGAACAAGGTGTCTTAATAAATGTTTCTTTTTAAACAAGCAGCTTACTTCTAATGACCTTGTGCAATCATATATAACTTCCGTCTTCCTTTGTTCTTGCCTGGCGTAATTACTTCATTTGTTTATCCTGTTTTGATTAGCCGTTATGCTGTATGTACACGGAACTGATAATGTTCTAATGAAATGAACTTTTGAAATGTTTAGCTGATTAGATAGTCTTCTACTCAAAGTTTGGATATAGTTAAATTGTAGCATGATACAAATTATTTTGACGTTCAACAACTGGGCAATGTAAGATCTTGAAATGATCCAGGTAGATAGATATTGAAACCTTAGTTAGATGGGCTGAAAAGTTTCGAGATGAGTCCTCTTTCCTTGTGGATTCAAGTTAAATTAATTCCAGGCCAGCAATTTACTTTCCAAGTTTTTAGCAAACTTCATTGCAGACTCTTACCTACTTTAATTCTATGGATGCTGAGACAGCTCATTCTAGAAACTACCTAAAAAGTATTGCTGAGTGGTAAGGTCTGCCTTCATTGATCACTTGATCAACTCCAGTATTGTAAAGATAAAAACATTGCCTCCTTAGTCTCCCTGGAGATATATGGCCACATTATCAACCAAGTTGAAAGGCTTGCTGGTTTCTCTAAAGACATAGCTAAAGATACCTAAAATTTTATTATAACATGGTCTAAAGTAAAGCTTGCCTTACGCCTGTAGATTTTCGCTTGAACGTTCAGATGAGAAAGTATAAAATTGCTTGTCCAACCATTCAATGGAACTTTCATGGACTTGACTAATTTCAAGCAACTTTGCACTCGAGTACCATGTCAATAATCCAGTTTTTGTACAAGCCTAGTTATGTTCTTTTATTGACCAGCAGACAATTCAACCCTTTGTCCACTCCCATTAGATTGACTAAAAAATGTTTATCCTTGCCTTTCAACTTTTTTTTGCTCTGTTTGAAGCTAATTGTCAAATTGTTCCCTTTAATGCTCAGATGATCAAACAAATGTTTTGAAAACAACAAGTATTTTATGAAATTCTCCAGGTGTAATACCAGCCTAAATCTGTACAGTAAATGTATCCCTAAAAAATGTAATACTCAGCTCTCCCTTTTCTGTGGCATCAGTTTCTGCAGTAGAAAAAGAAAAATTGTTAGCTAAAGATCCTGCATAAGCTGACATTTCCAGAAGTATTGATTCCCTAGTCCTCTAGGGCACTGTGGCTTCTCTTGCTATTCTCTACATCAGTACACAACACAATAGTGACGAAATACAGGTGGATCTAACCAGGAGCACCTGGAAAATGACAGTTCCATAACATTTTTGCAGGGATCCATTTAATGTACAGGTTAATCTTAGTGGCAGGTTTGCTTTTAAGTGCAGAAGAAAGCAACAGGTTCTTTTCAATGCATGCCTTGATTGGTGCATGCCTTCCTCCAGTTCTATGCCCTTCAGCCACCAGGTGCAAAATAAAAGCCCCAAATCATTCACAAGTTGCTAGAGTGGTAGCTTACACAGGGCTAAGGAACAGGGGTGAGCTTGACCATTCGAGCACTCGGGCACTGCCCGAGGGCCCGGGATCAGTAGGGGGCCCCATGAGCTGCCCCTGGTACCTTTCATAGGCTTTTTTTAGGTGTGGTTTGAGTGTGGGCGAGGACACAGGGGCCCCATGATCCCCTATTGCCCGGGGGCCCCATGAGTTGTCAGTCCACCCCTGCTAAGGAGTAAGTCACTGTGTCCTCCTTACCCATTAAGTTATTTCCTTTAGCTCCCAAGGCAGACTGGAGCAGTGAGGTAGAAAAGGAAATGTAAGTATTTTTCTATTGAGTCAGCAAAGCCCAGATTAACTTTAAGCTTTGCTCACACTTTTTAGGAAAATCAGTCAGCCAAGCATACAAGCAGGAAACTTGATAAAAAGAAAACTCCCAGAACTGTGTCACCATTGTACAAGGATGTATTTTTTTTTTTTTTTTTTGCAGAAGAAGGTCAGCAATGACATCTCCATATTGCGCCTTGGAGCCACCCTGCCTTAAGCTGGAGTGACTCATACAATTTAGTACTGCTAGGCTGTATTCAGCCAAAGCCTAATTGATAGTATTGTTTTCATGTGGTCTCCTCTAAGCCCAGTATTACCTTTAGGTTCTGTCTCTCATTGGGGATTGGCCTTGGCAGTAATGTAAAGACATGCAGAAAATGCTACAATATAACTATTTTCTCCCTGGTCAGCCACTGAAAAGTTAATTGCTAGTGGTGCAGGCTGGGGGAGGATATAAGTCTTTGGGATAACCTTCTGGGAGCTGTTTGAGAATATGCTTTCTGACCTTCCAGGCCTGCTGATTGGGGAGGCCGCACATTTGTTCTAAGAATTGAGGACTATGTGCTAGGATTGAAGTTTACTTTGTCTTGCTGAAGCAGTTACCAGATGAAAAAAAGCTTAGAACATAGTATGTGGGTAGACATACTGCTGCTGGAAGTATATTTAGAAGCTGAAAATTATTTGGAACCTTGCAGGAAGGTTGATAAATTGCTTAGGAAATGTAAACCATGCCTCTGCTCTACAGGCTGTTGTCTCAACTTATTGGTCCTCTTCTGTATTGATGTGAATAGAATATGGATTTGGCATTGTGTTTAGGGGTACCCTGAGTCCTACACCTTTTTGGAACTGAATCAATCCAGTGATCATTTCGTTTACATTTGGCTCCCAATCATTTACACTCCACAAGCCAAGAACTCAACTGTAAGGTGAAATGTCAGCCTACCTGACCACTGGGGCCCCTAACATTCTGTAGAGGATAAGGGGGTACTACATCCCTTTAAAATGCAATGTAATTGTTTTTTTGGCTCAATGGGGTTGATTTACTAAATAGACTGTGCACTTTGCAATGGAATTTGCTCCAGAGGTTATTTTATGAGGGGAAGCTCTGCTGACTTTCATCATCCAATCATGTGCAAGAAAAAATGTTGTTTTTTTTTTTATTTTCCTTTCATGTGATTGGGTATTCTTTATAAAAGTGAAGGAAGCTTCACCTCATTTACTAATCTCTGAAGCAAATGCCCTTGAAGAGTGGAACTACGCTTGCAAAGTGCACCAACTATTTGCCTGTTGTAAATCACCCCTTATGTTTATTCTTGGCATTCAATGGCTTGTTGCCCTACATGGTGAACCCCTATGATATCAAGTGTTAGGGTAGTTCTCTGTGTCAAAGAGGTTGAAAAGCAAAGAATTGTGTGAAAAGGCAATATAGTACCAACCAGGGGTGGACTGACAACTCATGGGGCCCCCGAGCAATAGGGGAACATGGGGCCCCTGTGTCCTTGCTCAAACTCAAAAAAGCCTATGAAAAAGGTACCAGGGGTATCTCATGGGGCCCCCTACTGACCCCGGGCCCTCGGCAGTGCCCGAGTTTCCAAATGGTCAGTCCGCCCCTGGTACCAACCTGCAAAGCTTTCTGAATCTGGTTGCATAAGATTACATAAAAATTAGATTAAACATAAATCAAAGGGATGTTCTGGCTGTCACAATATTTTCCACTGACTAACATTATTTATTACCTTAAGTTGCTCTTTTTACAGTGAATTTCAAGTTTGCAAAACTGTTTATAAAGTAACCCCAATATGTGCCTTGTAGTGGCAGTAAGCATCTGTGTTTCTGTTCAAATCAATTCCTGTATCCTTGTGGAGCACCCTAAGATCATAGGTTCAGGGCTTTGATTTCCATGCAAGTTGGGATGAAAGTCCCAATCTAGAGCCCCACCAATGTCTAGAAGCAACTTCCTCGCCTTACCATTTAAATACCAGAACTTCAGTAAACAGTAGAAGTTTAAGCTTTTGATTAGGTCACTATGTTCACAGTCATGGAATTATGCTTACTGGCCATCTTGCCAAGAGTATCAGGTTTTGGCTTGAGCCTTGGGGTTTATCTCTACCCGTGTTGCTGCATCCAGTCCTCAGGGATGGCTGCCCCCATACTCCCATTAGTTCTACAACTTCTTTTTTGCTACTAAATGTGATAAAAATAAATGATATAACATATGATACATGCAAAAGGCTACATTTATTTATTGTCTCTGAGGGCACAATGATAAAGAATATTTTAATATAATTTTACCTTTTTCTGGAAAATGCTTTGCCTTCAGAAGTGAAGTAGTTAACTGTAGCTAATCTATATTTCTATATTTAGTCAAGGCAGAACCAGAGAAATATTAATACCATGTGTAGTGCATTAATCAAAAGAAATTGAAAGCAATTGTCAAGGGATTTTTTTTATTTAACAACAAGCATGTCATACTTACCTGCTATGTGCAATGGATTTGCACAGAGCAACCCCAATCCTCCTCTTTTGAGGTTCCCCACTGAAGCTCATGACTCCCCTCCTGCTGAGTACCCCTATAGCAAGCCACTCATGTAGCCTTGATCCCAAGCCACCCTCTGTGTGTCCATTAACATGCACAAAGTGTGGTTCAGCCCCTCCCCCACTCCCTCCTTACTGGCTGTGATTGACAGCAGCAGGAGCCAATGGCTCCAGCTGCTGCCTCTGAACCAGTGAGAAGAGAGAGAGAACAGTGAAGCTGCTCTCATGCAGAGCACTAGATCGACATTGATTTACAGTAGATAATTATGGGGGGAGACTGGGAGGGGGGAGCTGTACACAAAAGGTTTTTTTACCTTAACGCATAGAATACATTAAGGTAAAAAACCCTCTGCCTTTCAGAACCACTTTAGATTTGAATTGGTTGCTGCACTGGCTGGTTACTGAAATTGACATTAATGCAGCTCTTATTTATAAATACATAATCAAACATATTATTAAATGCTGGCAGTGTAGGTACCTGAATGTGTCTTGGTATCAGCCTCTTGCAGTCCATTGTGCAGTAAAGCTCAGACTGAGAGAGCATGAAGAAGCACAATCAGCCAGTCAGTTGTGCTACAGTGCTCATATGACAACATAGAGCATGCTGATGGGAGGACAGAAAAATGAGCTCTCCAGGGTGCTGCTTCTCTTTGCACTGTACAGTCACACCAGGGGAAGGACAAGACCTGCAATTGTTTCTCTTCAGCATAGAAAAGCACATCTTTGCATTACCAGATAGAGATACATTGTGTAGAATAACTGTGTAAGTCTCAGAACAGCATGGACAAAAATACAAATTCTTTGGCAGATAAGTCAGATCTTGTATATGTATTTCATCTGCCAATTCAGCTATTTGCCTGGAGTTCAGCTTTAAATATCCATAGACTTTTTCATTTGTTCTAAAATAGTCTGAAATAAGAGCTGTACCACTTCAGTTTAATTCCAGACATAGCCGATGTTGTAAACATGATGTAAGTGCTCTAAAAAGTGACATGGCACCCCCCTAGTCAAAGGTATTTTGTCACAAAGGAAACTACTGCAGAGTTTGCTTTATTAATGTAAATTGAAGTAGGATCAAACGGTAAAGGATGCGATGAGCAATTTGGAACCTAGCCTAAGAAATTATCAGCAGGAACTTTGGGTAATTAGATTTTAGGGGTCAGATAGAGGTTTCTGTACTAAAGACATTGTACAATCACGGGTCACTAAGATAAATATGATGTTAAATTAAATGAAAACAGACACAGCAATTCAAGTAAGTGTGCATTAAGTGAGTTATGCTGAAGGTGAATAAATAACAATGGTTTTTCATTAAAAGAATTTAAGGACATTTTCGGGGTGAACAGAAGGCACTATGAAACAGGATCCAGCAGAAACAGAGGTATGGCAGACGCACAACATAGGGCGTAATGAAATATGCATAGGAAGGGGTATGACGTTACTGCGCATGGGATTGTACAATCACAAAATACACCGATCACAAACCACAACAGAGAAAACCTGAACAACCATAATACAAATTAATAAAAGGATACAATATCATAAATGTGGCAAAACTTGATTATTTATCGGCAATTAAAGCAGTTCAAAGGTTATCTCTGGGTAAACCTTTTTTTTATATTTCAATAGTATGAGGAAGGGTTGCATACCTTGGCAAGTTTTTTTGTTCTCTTTGTTTTGATTTGGAGATTTTATCATGTACCTGGTAGCAGAGCCTGATATGATGAGGAAGGCCTCTCTTACACCTCGAACTTCAGGCCCCTGGTAGTGTAAACAGAAGGCGCAGGAGTGCTGAGTGGCACGAGCGTTGTACATCTTGCTAGCAACAGAGTAGGTGTACACGCTGGCTGGGCAGGTGAAGTCATTAGGGGTCTTCAGTGAGGCAGGCAGTTGGGCAGTAGACTGAAGAAGGCTAATACTGGTGACAGCGGGCAGATGAGACAGTGGCTGGTAGCATACAACAGATTAACAGGATTAGCAGAGTGGTATGCAGGTACCAGTGGTGGTAGGCAAGTAGTAGAGTCAGGCAGGCCGGGTCATGCACCATCAGGACAAATCAGATACAGGGCACAGGCAGAAGCGTGGTCTTGGTACAAGCCAGGCCTCGAAGCCAATCAATGGAACTGATGCCAATGGAACAGACAGAAGTGAAGGTCAGAGGACAAGCCGAGGTCAGTGCAGGCAGAGTTCAAAGGGTAATCAGGAGCAATGGTATTCAGGATACAAGATCACAAGCAGGGGCGGACTGACAACTCTTTGGGGCCCCCGGGCAATAGGGGATCATGGGACCCCTGTGTCCTTGCCCAAATTCAAAAAAGCCTATGAAAAAGGTACCAGGGGCATTTCATGGGGCCCCCTACTGACCCCGGGCCCACGGGCAGTGCCCGAGTTTCCAAATGGTCAGTCTGCCCCTGATCACAAGAACACAAGATGCACAGGAGGCTGAAGACAAAGCAGCACTTATCCAGAGCACTAGTCCAGTTTAAATAGGCTCTTTGGCACCAACATCTGTCACAAGTGCACATGTGCGCCAGCACGCACGAATATACGCACGGGTGCGAATAATCACATCTGAAGACCCAACACGTTGGTTGTTCCCAAGTCGATCCATGGATCAACTTGGATACAATCAGCTTGCCTATAGATGGTTCATGTGCGCCTACGTGCACAAATATACGCACAGGTGCGAATAATCACATCTGAAGACCCAACACATTGGTTGTTCCCAAGTCGATCCATGGATCAACTTGGATACAATCAGCTTGCCTATAGATGGTTCACATCTCAGCCGGTCCCTGCTGACCCGGCCAAGATTTGAGCCATCTATGACCAGCTGAAGTTTAGAATTGTATCTAAACACAACTCTTCTGAAAAGCAATCCATATTCTCAATCTTGTGTTATGTCAAGAAGTCTAATTAGCCCTCCTAGTTGTTATGTTGGAACTACAGAAATATTGATGATTATTCTGTTTTCCAGAATAAAAGTTGGGGTTGGCCAAAGCTGCTTAGAAAAGAAAACTGGGCAGAGCTGACACCACTCACAGTGTACAGAAAATGCTGTGCGTTGTCAGCCAGCAACTGGACTTAGCAGCTGAGTCCATTTCTGGAAGATCAAAAGGTATTTTTCTGTACTTGCAGGGTTTTTACAGTAATGAAACAAAGTGAAATGTTAATGTATTGTAGAGATGTACAGCATATGTTTTTTCTATTTTTTTGTCTTGACAAACACTTTAAGGAGCTGCAGTTTACAACAGAGCTCATCTAGCACAATTACATGTAAAATTCAACCTTGAGCCCTTTTTGGTGAAAATTACCCCTAGCTCCTTAATCTTGTGCTTTTCACTTATTTTAATATTTCTTTATATACATTCTGAGGCACCTTCCACATAAAGTATTCTTCCTGTCAAGATTACAGTGAGGAACAGGAACTTGCTATTGTGCTTTGGGGAGATGCTAGAAAGCTAGCAAACTATTCATAACTCAACTGCTCTTAATCTCAATAAGTCCTCGGGCTTTCGTCAGACGGTGCAGTATATATTTTTAGACTTTTGGATGCACTGTAGCAGCGCCACGCTATGCCAGGCATAATTATTATTTCAGTATCTTGTGACAACATAATTACAATCCATTTTAAAGGGTTGGTATGCCTAAAATGCGAGTTATCTAATGTTGAAGAGTTTTAACAAGAACAACACTAACAAATCATATGTATGCGAAGATGGAGTTGATCTTGGAAATATGTAACAGGGAATTATCTATGTCTTAAAAATATATCAATCCTGCTTGTCTCATCTTTATTTATTGCCCATCTCTGCACAACCAAAGGGATAAAGGGGGGATTAGGGTATGGCATTGCTTTCAATGGTGGAAGCTCTACATCTCAAAACTACTAACATCACCCTTCTGATCCTGAAATCGCTTATGCCAGCTATTTTGGCTCTTCTAAATCACTTCCATGCTGCTATGCAACCTTATTTATACCTGGATGATGACATTCTTTGTGATAAAATTGAGATTGCATCAGTGTCATCTTAAAATAATGTATTGTGGATTGTGCATATAGCTTTTCTTTATTATGGTTGTTTTTTTTCAGGTAAATATGATATATTGCCTATGAATATGATACAGGCTTACAGCCAGCAAGCAGCGTTGTCTGAACTCCTCTTCTTAGTTGGACACAGTCTTTAAAACCCCTGCCAGGTCTATGTATGTATCAGGGGCAGACTGACAACTCATGGGGCCCCCGGGCAATAGGGGATCATGGGGCCCCTGTGTCCTCTCTCACACTCAAACCACACCCAAAAAAAGCCTATGAAAGGTACCAGGGGCATCTCATGGGACCCCCTACTGACCCCTGGCCCTCGGGCAGTGGCCGAGTTCCCAAATAGTCAGTCCGCCCCTGGTATGTATTTAATGTAAGCCAGAAACTCAGTGGACTCAAACATTGAAAATCTTTTTTGGCTGCACAAGTACATCCAGTAATACAATGCTGGATAGCTTCACCAGCAGAAGAAGTTTGGTATTGTATTTAATGATTTCAGGTCTATGTGTCATTGGCAAAGAGATTAAACTGAAAGTTAGAAATCTCAAAAAGTGAGGGAAATTCCATTCTTAGACAATTGTTCCCAAACCAGGCGTCCCCACTGGAAGACTTTCCCCTATCTCTTGTTCTAGGGGACAACTCTAACATTTTGAATATCCCCTCAGTAACAATGATCACAATGGGACAAATCTCCCCAATGGGGGTAGTTGTCATAGAATCTAGCCCTTCTTAACCCTATAAAAAACTAAAAAACATGTTTCTTCTGGAGATACACTTTAAATTGTGGCAGTGGACCTGTCCTTCTCGGCCTTTTGGCTAAGATCAAGTGTAGTATCTGTTCTTATCAGTGTCCAGTAGGGGTACTCCACGGCCATTCTAGCTTTGCGGGGATGGCTGGTTGTATAGTACCCCTGCTGGAATGATGGGGGTCTGGACGGGTAGTACCGAGGGAACAGAAAGCGTGGTGCCCACAAGTAGAAGCTGGGGCCCGTGAGTAATTCTCCCGAGGAGACCGGAAGGACCCAGTTCCTCCTGATTTGAGCAGATCTACCTTGTCTGGCCAGAAAGTCCGCAAACCTGTGCCCCCTGAGTAGTCGCCTCAGGGGTGCTCTTAGTAACACCTGGGTGTGGGACCCCACAGTGTGAAAATGGCACATGGTCACTGTGTTTACCACTTTTTCTGCACAGCGCCCTTAGGACCAGGCCTTTTGGCTAAGTTCAGGGCAATTTTTGCTACAGGCCTCAGGGCCTGGTCTGTGCACTATTTGGCACGATCACTTTTTTATTTTCTATTTATTTAATTTATTCACCTCCCACGTTTTGTCACTTTTTCTTACTTATGTGTGTGTTTTTCTCACAGGATGGAGGGTGTGGGTCCTCGGGCCTGCCCTGAAGTCTAGGGGTAGGATGTGTGGCCTTTTGGTTCCTTCCTCCCCTGTCCCTGGGGGGTTTTCTCTTCGGGAGAGCCCCCTGACCAAGTACTGAGTGTCTGGCTTCAGCTGGCCACAAGGAACGGTGGTCCACCAGGCCTTTTGGCAGGGAGGACCAAATGGGAACCTTGTCCCTGTCAGGAGCTTCGTGCCCCGGGGGATCAGGGTAGTGGTCCATCCCCTTCGGGGGAAGGACAAAGCACACCCCTAAGTGCACTTTTTCGTGTGGTGTTTTGCACTTGCACTTTTTTTGTGAACACTTACGGGTTTTTTCGTTATCTGCACGTTTGCAGACTTAAAAAAAAAAAGTGGACCTGTCCTTCGGTAGTGGAACAGGCAGAAACTTCCAAGACAGAGAACACCCCTGGCAGTTCTCCATGCTAGCAGAGGTCCTAGCTAAAATAGAGCATTTATAGATGGGGCATGCAGCGACACAAAAGTACCTGTTGATCTGCCTCAAATCCATTGAATTTCTAGTTTATAGTTTGATCTGCTCTATTAAGCTAAATCCCAAGCAGCACTATAAACCCAGCCTAGTTCTTCCTTGGTGCACAACAGAACACTCCACCTTATTTTACACAGATAAAGAGATCTGGTGCTTTTTAATAATTCTTTATTTTAAGTTTTAAAGTATTTGCAGTTGTACTGTCAACATTGCTTACAAAACTACAGAGAGCGATGTTTCCACTCCATTTCACAATCAGACGTACATTGTCAAAGAGAAAAACCTTGAGTGACAGAAAGCTTTCCATTTTTGTATATAATTTCAATGTAATATTTCTCCTAAACATTTGAGTAGCACCATCGTTTGCTTCTGTATGAGGTAAAGGGGGATCAAATTTATGACTGCTTAGGGGAAAATTAGGAAAGCGTGGTTGACTTTCAGTCTAATGCTGCTCTATGTTGGGATTGGAGAGGCAAAAGAGATCTATATAGAGAAGGAGACTTGTGGAAATGAGAAAGCATGGAAAAGGAATGAAGAGAGAAGAGAAAAGAGATGGGAGAGAGGGTGTCTAGGGAGTGAAGAGAGAGGTGGCTTTGGATGTAACCACCTGAGTGACCCCATATGAGGCGCTGCCCCCATTAGCATCCACGGTTTCAGCCTGTGGAGAGGTCTTTTAGGCTGTAGAGTTAGGAAGGTAAAAATCTATCCAGTAATACCATATTTTGACAATTCGGTCTCTATAGTGTTTGGCAGTAGCCAAGAGTTCCTCCATCAATTTGAATTTGTTAACCTTTAAGAATCGAAGCCCAATTGGTGGAGGTATATTTAATTTCCCATAAAGCGGGATGTACATCTTGGTTGTATTCATTAAGTGTACCAATATAGTGGAAGCTTTTCATAGTCCAGCAGGGGAGAGCTCAGTCAAGATTGACAACAAAGTTTGGGATTTCAATGCAGTAGAGTCATATTTGTCGGCCTACTACAGGAATTTAGAAGCTCATTGCATTTCTGGCAGATCAACAGGTATTTTTTTTTTTTGTTTTGCACTTGCAGCATTTTTAAAGAGATAATAAATGGAGACATGTGCATTACAGAATATGTTTTTTTAATGCCCGGGGTCTAATATTAAAGCAGTATATCTGACATTTATCAAACAGTCAGTGACTCTATCAGCTGCATGAATGACAGTGATTGATTCATTACCATTGAATGTTTGGTGAAAGTGAAATTCACTTCTTTATAAATATTCCCTTTTTGTAAATAATAGATATTGTGTTTGAAATCATGTTGCTGTGAATTTCTGGCAATGTGTGCTAGTTTCAAAATGAGGTTATTGTTAGTTGGAAAGTTTCAGCAAATGACGATATATATTAGCAGCATAGAATAAAATAAGACAGAACATCTTATGCATTCATACAGTAAGGAGAATTTTTAGCTTTCTATAAAACAGCCATTTTGTATGATTTTTGCTGAGGAGTCTCTATTTTTGCCTGTAGGGTGTAAAGATTTTAACATTTTAGCTTGGTTTGTTGTGTTTACTATTTTTAGCAGTTTTATCCATAGAAAGACAGCTCTGCCAAGTGAAATTAAGTAGTTTTTGAGACTATACGTGACCAAAAGAAATTATTCATGTCAATATTATGAGATGTGATAGTGGGGCAACCATTAAAATTCACTTTTCATGAACAGTCATAGTCAGAATTTAAGTTAACTTGGATACATGTATATAGGGGTTGTATGTGTTAAACCACAGGGCAGAGGAGTGCACATGCTGTATAAAAATGATGCTATAGAATGTCACTGCTGTGTTACCCATAGCAACCAATAACAATTTCTCTCTAGACTGCATGAGTATATTGCTTTGGGACTATCCATACCAATAGCAGTCTGCTGTTTTCCAGCCCAATTAAGTGTTAATATATATATATATATATATATATATACTATATATATATATATATATATATATACACACACACCGTGTATATATATATATATATATATATATATATATATATGTGTGTGTGTAAACTTTGCAATGTGTGCACATCTCACTATGTTTTGTCTCAATAAAAAAGCTCCAAGTACAGAAAAATACTTGCTAATTTGCCAGAAATCCAATGAGCTGTTAACTTCCATTTGTGATGTGGCAATGCTGCCTTTGCTGCTCTGAAATCCCAAGAAGTGTTGTTAGCCTTGCCCCAATTTCCCCCTGCAGAGCTTCAGAATATTTCCCCCTCTCCTGATCTCCATAACATATCGGGGAGGCATTTCATCGAAGTCCATGCTTGGGGTCCCACAACAGTGTTACTCAACACTTGAAACCATAAAAAAACCCTTGTAGACCTATAAACTACAGTTTATCATCTTAGTTTTCAATTATTCAAGGCAGTCTGGGGTTGAACAATTTTGTAATAAAGAGGTGGGAGAATTTTTCACCAAACCATATACATGAATCCAATGGTGTATGATTAAGTAAACCCTTGGCCTGCAGGGGTATCTAAACAGAAATGAAAAAGAAATCTACTAAGATGATTGTTTGAAGCTTTAAAGACAGGGAGCAATTACAATTAAGATATAATTACCTAAATACTTATGCACAACTCAATTATGCATTCACCAGTACTATGTTAATGGCCTTTAGCATGCTGTACTGTAGCTGTTGTCATAAAGTCAGCACATCAGAGGTTTTCCCGTTTCCTGTAAAGGGAAAACCAGTTTGCATTCCCCCCTCCATTGCTTTACGTGGGCAGTTGCGCTGTCCCCTACCTTCGCTGATCTAATGTTTAAACTAGTGGCTGTGATGTACTGTATCAAATCTGGAACTCACTACCTCACATCCTCTGGAACTCACTACCCCAATCCATTAGACTGTCACCTACCCTCCTCACCTTCAGGCGCACCCTGAAAACCCATCTCTCCGGGAAGCCTACCCCGCCCTCACCTAACAGCCAATCTCCTCCACTCCTCCTACCACTCCATCCCCCACAGCCACTTCCTCCTGTACCACTATCCCCTCCCTCCTAGATTGTAAGCTTGAAAGAGCAGGGCCCTTGACCCCCTCGTGTTTTGTTTTGTTACTGTACTGTCTCATGTTCTGTCCCCCACTATAATGTACAGCGCTGAGCAAACCTTTTTGGCGCTATATAAATACTGTATAATAATAATAATATTTTGTCCAGTACTGCCCGTGGAAATCTCGACTCTGGCAGCCACCATAGGGACTCCCATCAAGGATTTCATCTATCCTAGCAAGGGTGAACTTGTCTGTTAAAGGCAACAGCAGGTGGTGAGTTCCCACACCCCGTTCATGTCTGTGCGACACGGCACTTTCACTAAGGGTGAACAGCACTTTACAAGTTACCCTATACAGCCAGTAAGGATTCTTTTATAGCACATATTGGATTACTTCCATGGTAGTTTTCTTTGACATTTACTCCAGCAAACCTGCTAAGCAGGGGATGTTTCATCTGGTTGATGCCTATGCCATTAGTGCTGCCATCTGCACTATCTTTATCATTTATTGACTTTGCAAGCCCTGACTTAGGTGCCTGGATTCAAGTTGTATCAAGTTTCTTACCCCATCTCTGTGACTGTATTCACTCACCATGACTGGATTGTACACACTTTATATCTCAGTATATTGTTACCATCTATACCCTGCTGGTTTCATTCACCGGTGGTGCACCCCGATGTTGTTGTTGCAATTTGGCAGAAGACTATACTGTTGTTGTCAACAGGGGCGGACTGACCATTTGGAAACTCGGGCACTGACCGAGGGCCCGGGGTCAGTAGGGGGCCCCATGAGATGCCCCTGGTACCTTTTTCATAGGCTTTTTTGAGTTTGGGAAAGGAAACAGGGGCCCCATGATCCCCTATTGCCCGGGGGCCCCATGAGTTGTCAGTCCACCCCTGGCTGTCAATTTAGCACATTGTTTACTATGGCCATGCAATGACATCTCTTTTATTGTTGTTTTAAGGTTGAATAGACTATGTTGTCTAAGGTGAGGTGATGGCTACTATGCAGTCTATTTTTCACTAATATTTGGTATACATGGTATTCTTTGCTAATAAAAGCATTAAACTATTTGTTGGTTTACCGCTTTCCTTTTTGTAACCGCTTCTCTGTGAACATCTTGTTCACACACCTTTTTGGTTTAGAGAGGGTGAATTACCCTAACAGGAGAAAGAGGTGGCAATAAAAACCTAATAGGCGTTCTAATGCATCTCCTCTCCAAAATTATGTCTTTAGTTATACTTTGATAATGTGCTAGTCAGGGGCGGACTGACAACTCATGGGGCCCCCAGGCAATAGGGGATCATGGGGCCCCTGTGTCCTTGCCCAAACTCAAAAAAGCCTATGAAAAAGGTACCAGGGGCATCTCATGGGGCCCCCTACTGACCCCGGGCCCTCGGGCAGTGCCCGAGTTTCCAAATGGTCAGTCCACCCCTGGTGCTAGTATAAAACAAAGTGTACCAATAAATAAATAATTTGCGCTAGTAAATGTGTATAAATATATATAAAGAAATCATCAAATCATAAGTCCAGAAAAAAATATATATATGCCAATACCACAAAAAAATATATAAAAAAACTTTTAAGTGCAAAAAACTTTTGTGCAAAAAAAGTGTCTAAATATGAAAAATTTCACCAAAAAACCTTGATAATATAATGGCAGATCATCCATAAATATATCTTCAGAAACGGAAACTCTGCAACACACCGATCCTCATCGATCGAAATAACAGGATGAAAAACTTTATAGTTAATCGAAAATCCACTTCTCCAATAGATAAAGGACCACCTTCAAACGTATCCATGGGGGGAAATGCCAAGCACTCAAGAGAAACAGAAAGACTTCATGGTGCAATATTATAAAAACCAATTCCTTTATTAGGTACTCATTGGTACTCAAGAGGTGTCCCAGCCGACACCAGCATCAACAGCATAACAGCAATCACATAAACGAGCATGGCTACTCAGCACATGCGCAGTAGCTGGCAGCCAAAAACGTAATGACGTCACATCAATCAAGCTCCGCCCTACGCGTTTCGTCATCGACGTCCTCACGGAGCGGATACAATCTATAATATTTTTTATAATATTGCACCATGAACTCTTTCTGTTTCTCTCGAGTGCTTGGCATTTCCCCCCATGGATACGTTTGAAGGTGGTCCTTTATCTATTGGAGAAGTGGATTTTCGATTAACTATAAAGTTTTTCATCCTGTTATTTCGATCGATGAGGATCGGTGTGTTGCAGAGTTTCCGTTTCTGAAGATATATTTATGGATGATCTGCCATTATATTATCAAGGTTTTTTGGTGAAATTTTTCATATTTAGACACTTTTTTTGCACAAAAGTTTTTTGCACTTAAAAGTTTTTTTATATATTTTTTTGTGGTATTGGCATATATATATTTTTTTCTGGACTTATGATTTGATGATTTCTTTATATATATTTATATATTTATACACATTTACTAGCGCAAATTATTTATTTATTGATACACTTTTTATATATGGTGATTTTTTGCAGCTGGTACACTATTAGTAAGTTATATAATTTTGAACATAGGCGCTATTATTAATTTTTCTTATAAAACAAAGTGTATAGTTATGTTCAAAATGACAAATCCCTTTCTTTTATTTTCTGGCCTATTAACCTTTCTTTTTTTAGCTCTAGTTTATGTAACTTAATTCCAATATCCACTTTCACCATTGTGTCATCAAGGTGTTGATTTTAACTTTATTTAATTCGTTAAGTGAACCATTTAACTGATTGATGTCCAGAATGAATGGTTTTAGCTCTTTGCTTTAACTATAAAATGCTTTTACTTTGAATGATTGCACCATATTAGCTAGGTACATCAAAGCTGACTTAACAGGATGGATTTTTTTGCATTGGATGGTGTCAAAGTTCACAGCTTACAGAAGCCTTTTAGGTCAAAAGATTTCATGAGTGTCAGTTATTCTGGAGGGGCTAAAAACTCCCATATATGAATAATTCAATATTGCGCCACCAGGGATATACTCCTATTTTGAAGAGATGTCCCACAGGAAGAATGCTACTTATCAGATGTCCAAGCTGAAAACATTCAGTTGAGGAGGACCCAAAATGGATGGAGAAAAATTCCAGAGTTTAAATATTTTTTTTTAAGTAAAAAAACTCTTTAAAGTAGCCAGTGATCTCTTTTTACAGCATCTCCTATTTCTTACAAGAGTTAAGAAAAGACAATTTAAAATTTCACTGTAAGCAAATTGCTCAAACTCCTCGGCTTCTGGGTATTCCTTAACTGTCCAGAATAAAGAAAGTCCTTATGTTCTTTAAGCTATCAACAATCTGTTCCCTCTGATTTGCAAATTGTAATGTAATAAAGAAAAGCGTTGGTGCCTGGCAAAAATTGGCACGTTCAAGGGTGAGTGTAGCTGTTTTTAAAGTATGCCCCCATCTACTTTTCAACAGTGCCATACTGCTGAGTGGTGCGAATAGCTTTACAGCAGCTTGGCTTGCTATGACTGACAATCTCATTCAACTGTGGAATGATATGTCTTATGACACAGCACAGTGTCCCCATGGACTTGATTAGTTAGACGGAACTCTTACTTGATATATGCTTCTGTATGTTCTTTGCCTCCTCTGCATGCATTACAACTTCATGGCAGATGTGCTTGGAAATGTGTGGTGAATCAAATGTCACTGTTCTTCCGCAGGAGACAATAACAGAATTCAAAATGAAGCTGACAATAAAGTCGGGAAATGGTAGACTGTTTTTTTAGAAGTTTAATGAAAAAATATGTCTGTCTGGCTTACTTTCTCCCTGCATATTCTGAAAGTTTAGAGTGAAAGCTACAAAAAGTAAACATGGCCAAGCGGCAGGATGCTGTGAAGCACCAGGTAGCATCAACTTGTCTTCAGGCTCTGCTTTTTTAGTAGGTGTGTAACAAATGTATGGATCAGAGGCATGTAGCGAAGGATGACCTCACCGCCGTAGGGAAGGTTTACAACTATTTTATAAGAAGGAGATGTTTGAGGGAACAGTATTGAAGTAAACTATCAAGAGGGTTTAAAAGAATAATACATAACATAAAGCCTTTATTATTGATGCATCACCTTCATTTTTTATTCTGCCAGGCCTCTTGATGGTTGCATGAGCATGATATCCCAGAAGTCTTCATTTTTCCTGACCACAAGACTTTTATGGAAAATTGCTTTTTGTAAATGCCAATATCTCAGAGGTTTATGGCTTTGGATGTTCTTGAAGAAGCTTTTGAATGGTAGTTCACCCTTGCCAATAGTTTCTCTCCATCCATAGAGGCAATAGTTATCCAGGAAGGTTCTCCTGGTCCATGTGTACTTTTTGCCCATGGCAAATAGATATCTTTTCTTTAATCAGCACATATTTGGGGCTCTTAAGAAAACATAATCTAACATTCTAAAATAAATAACAGTTGGTTGGTAGCACATGTTTATTGCTAATACATCATCAGACATTTGAGCTGCATGGGAAAATGAAAGCTTTGATTTGTATAGATGTTTTTGGTAGAAATTTGGTAGAAAGGCTGAACTCTAGGCAGAAATGTAAAAATACAGTTTAATATTTTTGTGTGTTCTGATTAAAAATAATTCAATATATTTTTACATACAGCCAGTATATGCACTTGATTCTTTTTATCAGTCTCCTGATCAGGGGCGGACTGACCATTTGGAAACTCGGGCACTGCCCGAGGGCCCGGGTCAGTAGGGGGCCCCATGAGATGCCCCTGGTACCTTTTTCATAGGCTTTTTGAGTTTGGGCAAGGACACAGGGGCCCCATGATCCCCTATTGCCCGGGGGCCCCATGAGTTGTCAGTCTGCCCCTGCTCCTGATATCTCTTGCACAGCAGCATTCTGGAAAAGGGAGGAACAGAACTATGAACCAACCACAGTTTTCTACATACACCCATGTTTAGGGGGAATATAGAGACACTGGGGTTAATTTACTAAAACTGTAGAGTATAAAATCTGGCACAACTCTGTATAGAAACCAGTCAGCTTCCAGTTATTTTTTTGGTCAAAACTTAATTGCACAAGCTGAAGTTAGAAGATTATTGGCTACCATGAGCAGCTGCACCAGATTTTGCACTCTCCAGCTTTAGTAAATCAACCCCTGAGTGTGCTCCTATTCCATTCTTGTCCATTTGGCAGACTGAAAATGGGGAGGTAATACTACTATACCCTGTAACTCTAACAGAGAAAGAGGTGTTACCCTTTTGCTTGTACTGTCTAGCAATAGCATAAATAACAGAAAAAAATGGTTGGACAGCCCTATATAAACTTTGAAGATAAGAATTTCAGAAATGTGTGTTTATGCAACATATTTAGCTGTATACAATACCAACTTGATAAAACTAGGTACCAGGACTTATTTTATGGTCCCTACATTTGGAGTTGCACCTCAGCTTGTGGTGCTCTATGTTGCTCTACACTTTGGCTCTATATGCTACATTGAGTCATCATTGCAATTCACTCAATCCATAAATAAAAATCCCTTGAAGGATAGTAAGAAACATTTTAGCAGTTAAGGAATTAATTTAATATCCGTTATGGGTTAGTTGGCAGGAATAAAAGTCAAAGAGAAAGGGCAACTATGGACCCTACACCCTAATCAACAAGTTTTTATAACACAGGGGTGACAACACTGGGATTCATACTCAATTTTATCAAGCTTTGGTATTAACATTTTCTGTTTATGTTATATTTACTGTTATTTTACATCATCACCATTTAGGTATAAAGTGTATAGGCTTTGTTTTTTACTTTTGGATAGGGTGATGGAGAATTAGAATGAATGCTAAGTTATCATTCCTTCCTGGTTCAGTTAGAGAAATTTACTCCATTATTTCTCTAGTGACCACTGTCTCTGAAACAGAAATAGGTTGATATCCTAAATATGTAATGAAAACAAGAGGTAAATGGAAATTTTCAAAAGGGGACAATTGTTCTGTTGAAAGCTATCTTCCCTCATTTTGGAGAAATACCAGAAAACTCCTCAGCAGGATAGAGACAGCAAAAATAACCATCTACTTCTCTATTCTATTCAACACACAAAAAAAGTTTTGGCTACACACTTTAAGTGACTACTGTACAATGGGTTTTTATTATGTTAAGCAGCAAGGAATTTAGTTGTCTGTAACAAAGTATCTCTGGCTATGCTTCTTTTTTTATCACAAATATCATCAGCTTTTATTGGCTCTTTGAATTATTTATGTTTATCTATAAATGCTGTTAACAGTCTTTTATATTAGTATGTTGTTTTTATAGGATTATTGGACCTTTATGAAAATGACTTTCTGACCATTTACAATCAGCCTTAAATAAATTGTCAGGTGAAGGCTCGAACAAAAGGATTTTATTTTCTCAACTGTAATAACCAAAAAAGACATACAGTTCTGAGTTTTCTTGTTCCCCATCCTTTTTATTTATCATACATGCTTTATAAAAAGAACATTGTGCAACATTCCAAAGATTTTAGATGTGGCTATGATTTTGCTGTTATTTTCATGTATTTTGGGCTTGCTACATGATACCAAAGTATTGGATAAAAATGTTTTGTGTATTCCACATAGGGACTCACTGTACCGTGCACATGTAAAATGTGTCTACTTAGTACGATAAGCATCTATATACAGAGTAATCACTGGAGGATATTACTTCCATGGCTTCTTTTTAACACAAGAAAGATCATTGTTCAACAGATGATAAACTGTTTGTCCAAGCTATAAATAGCTTACTTCTCAAAATAAATTCATAAAAATGAATTTGTTGTACACCTATCAAAGGATAATGTGTATAACCTTAGTCATCCAAGTGCTAGAATTAAAGCAGCACTAAACTCTCCAATTTAACCGATTCCAAAAAAAAAAGTAAGTGCTACGTACCTGATGGGGGAACCTGACGTGGAGATGAGGGCGTCCTCTTACACCTCCTGCTAGGATGCCTCTGATCAAGCAAACAGAAGGCACTAGAGCCAGGAGTGGCACGAATGCCTGGCAAGTCTTCAATGTCAGCCAACAGGTGGATAGTCTTGACCACCAGAATGCAGGTCAGTTGTGGATGCAGGTGAGCAGAGGTTGCAGGTCAGCAGGAGCAGAGTTTGGTAGGTTCTAGCAGGACCTCGGTAACTGCAGACAGTAGGTAGCAAGTGGTAGGCACAGGCTGGAGAAGAAGCAGAGCCAGACAAGCCGGGTCGGGATCTATCAGGTGGATCAAGTACAGGGAGCAGGCAAGTGGATAGTCAAAGTTCAGGCCAGAAGTCGGCAACCATAGGCAGATAACAGGAGAACAGGCAGAGGGGTAGTCAAAGGGTAAGCTGGGTCAGAGCAGGTGGAGTTCATGCAAAGTCAAGACAGGTCAGGTCGGCAACAGGATCAGGATACAACAGACAGCAGATATTGGAACATGGTAGACCAGAAGACAAGGACTCCCAGTACAGCAGTGGTTTAAATAGCCTGCCTGGCGCCAGTCTGGTGGCAGGTGTGCTCTCCAGCACACACACGCATGTGCACATGCACACAGGCACGGCTGATAGGTAATTGACTTTGGCGCATAAATGTGCGCCTGGGCATTCTCTGTTTTCCCTGATAGTAAGAAATGCTCAATACGTATTTTTAGAAATCTTAATAAAAGATGACAATGTTGTTTTCTGCAGTATGATCTTGTGTGCTGATCTCTCTGTCAAACTTTCAAGCCCTTTAGGGGCTGGTGTTGTGGATGGTCACCACTGAAGATCTAAAAAATTAAGATGGCAGCCATTTAAAGTTTAGGAACACCTTACATTTGGCTTTCCAATTGATTTGAAAGAATTTTGCCAAGAGGAAGAAATTTCACTGAAATTTCCCATGTTTTGCCAAAATTTCTACAAATTGAAAATGCTCAATTTTGCTCATTCCTAATGAATATTTGTATCAATTTAACTGCTTTTATTTATAACATTTGTCATATGATTCAAAAATGTACAATCTGTTGTAAGACTTGTAGATGAAAAGTGAACAAAAAGCTACACTAAGCACTGTAATATATAGTATTAACTTATTATCATTACCAAAGTAAAACCAAAAAACAAGTGGTTTATTCCTAATATTAGCATAGTAGACAGAGCCATCTAAATTATTCTTTATACCCCTGTGGATATATACTTAACCTCCCTAGCGGTCTGATTATGTCCATATTTCTGTGCTCAAAGCGGTACATTTTTGTGCATGGAAATAGGTATTTTTTTTATTGTAGGCCTGTCATTTTTAGGAATAACTCACTGAAATCTGTCCAAACAAGAGTCCAGTAAGCATCCCGGGTAGGATAAAACTTAAAACACGAAATCATAAATAATAATATAATAATAATAAATTTAATTCAATAATATAATCAAACCAAAAACACTGAAATTTGAAATATAGCGCCAAGTTCACACATCACTGAGCAAAGTCGCAAAATCGTTTTCAGTGTCTGATGACGAATTTCCCCACAAATCATTATCACTCAATTCTGCAAGTGGTTCTAATTTACTATCGCTGTTCTCTAACTGGTCTAAAACCACTTTTGACCTAAAGGGACGCTTTTTGGACGCCATGGATGTTTCTCAGTTTCCAGGCAGAAAGAACAGTAAAAATGCAGGCAGGGCACAGGACAAAGCACTCGGGACAAAATGTATGTGAAATGGTTTGATACAGTAATGTTATACTATGTTATTTTAGTGATTTTAGTCAATGTAATTTTTTGTCATTTTCAAATTTCCCGCCGTTCCGTCCCCCGTACGTCCCGATGCTCACAAGGGACGAAACCCAAATGACAGATGCCGGCATCCGCCGGATTACATTGCCGGGGACACTGCAGGAGGGACATCGCGGGAGCGCAGGACAAGGTAAGTGATCGAGGGATCGCGGAGAAGAGCCGCATGGTAAGCCCGAGTGTAGCTCGGGGTTACCGCTTGTGGTACTGAAACTTTACCTCGAGCTACACTCGGGAATACCGCCAGGGAGGTTAATGATGTGCTGTATAGGTTGGGGTGGATTTACTAAAGGCAAATAGGCTGTTTACTTTGCAAGAAAGTTAAGCTTTGCTAGGGAGTTTTACCCAGAGCTTTGTCAATGAGGTGAAATTTCACTTTGCTAAGAATACCCAATAATGTGCAAGGAAAAAAGAAAAAACATCATTGCACATAATTGGATGATGGAAGTCAGCAGAGCTTTACCTTGTTCACTAAATTCTAGGTAAAATTCCCTTGCAAAGTGCAACTTCACATGAAAAGTGAACCACCTATTTGCCTTTAGTAAATCAATCCCACTGTGTAGTAGCATATAATTGTTTTTTTGTTACTGGTCCGTTAAAATGACATTCAGAAATTCCACATACAAGACTGTTTAATATTTTTCAGTGTAAGCTTGAAGATTGGCATTTCTTGGCACAAACGCAAGAGCAGATGCAGTTGTGCCTATAAAGACAAGGGACATATGTATGAGACATCACTAAGCTGAAAGACACCTTATGCTGTTGACTGGTCTAACACTGCGTACCGTTGCTGAGAAAAAAAAAAAGACTCATCTGGATATTTGATAACTATAACTAATTCAGCTCTTAACTATTATTCCTAAACCTAAAAATATATTAACGCTGATTCATGTTTTTGGAAATGCACAATGTACAGTATTCAGCATTTCAAAAAGAGTTTTCTTAGACCTTTGGGAGTTTTGCTAGAGTCTTTTTTTGCAATAGGTCAGAATAATGCAGGTCAAAAACTGGAGATTCGTCTTTTTTACAGATATAACCAAAAATATTTTTAATAAATGAAAATAACATTTTAAGTCAAAGAAAAGTGCACTTCTCCAACCCTCCAGAGATGCTTCCTTCACATGCTGGAATCAGGTGCTGGCTTGGAGTCCATCACTTGTCCACACGTAGCTTGATATGATCCAAAGAAAAAGCTTCACACTGATGATGTCTTCACGTGAAAAACTTTAATCAGTCAATAAGATTTAGCACATGGTCTCCTCCCAACATAACCCCTCTGGTTTGTTTTTCCTGATGGGCTTAAAGGATAAGTTGACCTTTATACAAAAAATAATACATGCAAGTAAAAAAATGTGCATTTATAATTTTTTGTTGCAGGAGCCTGTAAAGCATTGAACCAGCGATCATCAGCAAGCAGATATACTGAAAGGAAGACTCATTGAACTACCATGGTGCTCCACAGTGCTGTGGTAGTTCATTGAGAACTACAAGCCGGCAGCCTCTAAGGCTGCTGGGACTTGTAGTTTCATATTCACACAACACAGTGAATGAGTGACATGGCCAGACGGACTGAGCCCTTGCTAGCTGTCAAAGTGAGGGAGCGGAGGCTGGGCCGGTCTGACCATAACATGTTACACCCTGAATATGGATGTAGGAGCCCCTGATAGCTGTCAAAGTGGGGGAGCAGAGGCTGGGCCAGTCTGACCATAACATGTTACATGTTACACCCTGAATATGGATGTAGGAGCCCCTGTTAGCTGTCAAAGTTGGGGGAGCGAAGGCTGGGCAAGTCTGACCATAAGATGTTACATGTTACACCCTGAATATGGATGTAGGAGCCCCTGCTAGCCTTCAAAGCGCTGCGTAAATTGACAGCGCTATATAAGCACCTGAAATAAATAAATAAAGTGGGGGAGCGGAGGCTGGGCCGGTCTGACCATAACATGTTACACCCTGAATATGGATGTAGGAGCCCCTGCTAGCTGTCAAAGTGGGGAAGCGGAGGCTGGGCCAGTCTGACCATAACATGTTACATGTTACACCCTGAATATGGATATAGGATCCCCTGCTAGCTGTCAAAGTGGGGGAGTGGAGGCTGGGCCGGTCTTACCATAACATGTTACATGTTATACCCTGGATATGGATGTAGGAGCCCCTGTTAGCTGTCAAAGTGGGGGAGCAGAGGCTGGGCCAGTCTGACCATAACATGTTACATGTTACACCCTGAATATGGATGTAGGAGCCCCTGCTAGCTGTCAAAGTGGGGGAGTGGAGGCTGGGCCGGTCTGACCATAACATGTTACATGTTACACCCTGAATATGGATGTAGGAGCCCCTGCTAGCTGTCAATGTGAGGGAGCAGAGGCTGGGCCAGTCTGACCATAACATGTTACATGTTACACCCTGAATATGGATGTAGGAGCCCCTGCTAGCTGTCAAAGTGGGGGAGTAGAGGCTGGGCCGGTCTGACCATAACATGTTACATGTTACACCCTGAATATGGATGTAGCATGTGACATGTTATGAAAGGTGAACTTATCCTTTAATTATAGAGGATTAGATGGTCAATGGAAGGGAGCCATTTATATGCAATATTTTAGACATCGTTCTTCTGCTTGTAAACTAATAGTTTTAGTACCATTTTTGATATAATAGATTCTCAAAGGGTCACTTGTATAGTCCACAGCACTTTGAGGGTTCTTCAATACTTAAGCTGGCCATAGATGAGTCAAAAACTGAAGGAAAATTCTTGTTGGTTGTCAAATTGTTCGTTTTTTTGCATCATTAGCAAGACAGCTACAACACATGATTTTCATGCCACAATCAAAAGTGCCAGATCCAACATGCTGGTTTTTTTTTTAGAAAAAACTAAACAAACGATGGCACAATTGTATGAGCTATTTTTGTTTTTTGATTGACAGAAAGTTCCTTTTTCAACTCATCTATGGCTGGCTTTAGAGATAATAGGAAGCTCAAAAAGCAATTGTTTACCCCAGCAGCTAGACTGGAACTTTCCTAAAATGATATCACAGTTATTTATGTGACCATTGTAGTTGAAAATTATTTATAGTGAGCTTTTGGATGCAAAAACAGTGTCTCTTTTGAAGACAACACTCTATGAATGAAAGTTTTGTTTCCTTCTTCCTCATTCTTGACAAAGTTTCCAGTTGAGTTCTGCACTTATTTCCTCACAGAATAAGTTTCCAATGCTCAGCAGTACATTAAAAGCTCTTTGACTACTGGTCAGATGTTGCCTTTTGTAATTTAGTTTTTGACAAGGTCCTCATTTTTTTGGTCGTCCTGACCCGTCTGCATCTGCTGTTGCCCAGCCTCGTTATACTACACTGACTTCAATTACGCTGACAACTGACACCGATCTCATAGCGGAGTTCATGTTGCCCTCACTTTCCTTCGGATTACATAAATTCAGGTTTTGTATGCGCATCACATCTTTCAAATGCAGCTGCCTTGTTTATTAAATCTATGTAGAGAGGACATGCAAAAAGTAGCTATGAAAAATATACAGTTAGACGACATTCCAACAAAATATCAAAAATGTATTAAATATTTTTGATTAAATGTAATTTAAAAAAAAAAATTAAGAATGGCATAACAATTATTTTACCTTAACTAGTCACTTTTTGAAGGAACCCATTCCTTGCTAGATTTTTTCTTTATTATTGCTTACTGACATTAGTGAAGTTTATTATGAATGATCAACATTAGCTTCTTTTAGCCTTTCAACTGTTGAAAATGTTTTTGTATTTCTTAATCTACAGATTATATCGGTTTACATTGGTGTATAATAATTCTCCAGCAATTTTACAGTAAGCATTTATGGTATAACTAAAAGCAAAGCTTTTTTTTTTTTTTCATTTCGAATAGCGTGTAGAGGCATTAGAACACCTGCCAGGTTTTTGCTGCTGTCTTTGACTTCTTAGGGAGATTCACCCTCTCTATTTATATTTGTGAAAGAAAATCCCACAAAATTGGGTTGTCCCCAAAACAGTAATAAAGGGGAAATTTTCCAATGAGGCATTAGTTCTAGTATCCCTGGTGACAACCAGAGATTCACTCTATTTGGAATGATTTCCTCTCATTTCCTGATTTGACTAAGGGACAGGACATTAAAGGAAATCTCCCCAATGGGACACAGGTGGACAAAAAAAAATAACAAGAGTTATAACCCCCCCTTACTCTATCCAAAAAAACAAAGTTCTATAAAAAAAAGTTCTATCCCTATTGAAAAAAAAAATCTTATGAGATAAACTATAGAAATTCTAGATGATCTGGAAACCTTGGCATTGATATCTGCAACGCACAGATTTATATAGAGATGGTGGCAGGGACACACTTATTCTACTTCTATTGCTTCTGTTATTCCTCTTTTCATCTTTTCCTCTTTTCCTCCCCTCTCCACTTACCTTCCTTTATATTTATTCCTTCTTTATTTTTCTGGCATTTCTTCTTAGGCTTGATTTGAATTTAAGGCTGTAGTTCCCTATCAACTACATGTTCCTATCTACATGTATTGTAGAAGTTCATTTCTGGATTATCTTGTTATACTGTTGATGGGAATCTGGTTCATGCCCCATTCGGATGAACCAAATATATATGATGAGGGGGAGGGGGGTGCTCCAGACCTCTGTATTTTGAACTATTTACATAACCTGACATTGGGTTATATGTTTTATACACACAACTTTTTCATATATTGTATGGTGCCTTATTCAGACCCATGTCTTCCTTGGGTGTTTGTACTTCTTTGTGCTTTTTTAAAAAAAAACAATAAAAACATGTTAAACAGAAAAAAAGTTTTGATTTTATTTTTACTTTAAAGCAAGTACTGTAGTTGAAATATATATGCTGTGCATGAAAACTGTTTTGTGTGGTTTTGTAATTCTGTTCAGTCAGTCTTCTGATCCAAGCACCCTTACAAGATAGCACAGCATAGCTGCCTACTGATTAGGCAGTGAAGAAGCAGCAGTATACTAATACAATATTACATTGCTCTCCTAAGAACTTGTTTATTGTTAACACATGTGCATTACAAACATTGGACTTTATAGGTACTTCACCAAGTTATCATAAAATTATACAATCTTTATTAATGCACAATTAAAAATAAATTAAAAACAGTTTATGCTAAAAAAAAAAATAGCATTGTGCATCCTTATGTCAATTGAGGTGGTGGCCATATACTCTATAGAAGATACATAATATCCAGATAATACTAGAGGTGTGATAGTCCAAAATCCACCATCCATTCACATATGGCTCGACACGTTTTGCGTATTTCGCTTCTTCAGTAGCAAAAGGCATATTTTGGACGGCTACCTAAGGAATAAAATGCAACACAAAATATTAGTGCAGGTGTATCAAATATCATATATACACTCGCCGGCCATTTTATTAGGTACACTGGTTCAATTGCTTGGTAACACAAATTTCTAATCAACCAATCACATGGAAGCAATTCAATACATTTAGGCATGTAGATATGGTGAAGAAGACTTGCTGTGTTCAACCGGGCATCAGAATGAGGAAAAGGGGGATTTAAGTGACTTTGAATGTGGCATGGTTGTTGGTGCCAGACAGGCTGGTCTGAGTATTTAAAAAACTGATGATCTGCTGGGATTTTCATGTACAAATAGCTCTAGGGTTTATGGAGAATGATCCAAAAAAAGAGAAAATATCCAGTGAGTGGCAGTTGTGTGGACAAAAATTCCTTGTTGATATCAAATGTCAAAGGAGAATGGGCAGACTGGTTACTGTGATATTCAGATGGTAGGGTCAGAATTTGGCTAAACAACATGAAAGCATGGATCCATCCTGCCTTGTATCAATGGCTCAGGCTGGTGGTGATGGGGTAATGGTGTGGGGGATATTTTCTTGGCATTAGCAAGGTGTACCTAATAAAGTGGCCAATGAGTGTATAGATACAAACAGAATTTGAGTACTAACAATGTCATTGTACTTACAAATAGGCATCAGCGGAAGCCAATCCCACCGGTGCTTTTAAAGTCTGTGGACTGTGGTCCAATGTTTGCTTTTATCATCAAATCAATTTATGGATAATGCATCTTTGTATCTGTTAGGGTAACAAGCACTCAAATATTTCCACCCATAGTGACCTTGTTTCCTTTTATTCAATCATTTACATGTGCATTGTGACCGAAGCTGATTGACCCTCCTTCTACCAAGCTTTGCACACACATGAACTTTAATGGCATCCCAGGCTTAGCCCATAGGGTTCAATATTGAGTTGGCCCACCTTTTGCAGCTAAAACAGCTTCAACTCTTCTGGGAAGGCTGTCCACAAGGTTTAGGAGTGTGTCTATGGGAATGTTTGACCATTCTTCCAGAAGCGCATTTGTGAGGTCAGGCACTGATGTCAGACAAGAAGGCCTGGCTTGCATTCTCCACTCTAATTCATCCCAAAGGTGTTCTATCAGGTTGAGGTTACATCTCTGTGCAGGCCAGTCAAGTTCCTCCAGTCCAAACTCGCTCATCCATGTCTTTATGGGCCTTGTGTTATGCACTGGTGCGCAGTCATGTTGGAACAGGAAGGGGCAATCCCCAAACTGTTCCCACAAAGTTGAGAGAATTAAATTGCCCAAAATGTCTTGGTATGCTGACACCTTAAGAGTTTCCTTCACTGGAACTAAGGGGCCAAGCCCAACCCCTGAAAAACAACCCCACCAAACTAACATAATCATAAACATAATCCCCCCTCCACCAAACTTTACATTTGGCACAATGCAGTCAGGCAAGTACTGTTCTCCTAGTAACTATCAAACCCAGAGATGTCCATCAGATTGCCAGGCAGAGAAGACTGATCTTCACTCCAGAGAACACATCTCCACTGATCTAGAGTCTAGTGGTGGCATGCTTTACACCCCTGCATCCAACATTTTGCAGTGCACTTTGTGATGTAAGGCTTGGATGAAACATCTTGGCCATGGAAACCCATTCCATGAAGCTCTCTATGTGCTATTGTTGTGCTAATTTGAAGGCCACATGAAGTTTCTTTAGCTATTGACTCTGCAGACAGTTGGTGACTTCTGCACACTGTATGCTTCAGCATGCGCTGACCCCGCTCTGTCATTTTACGTGGCCTACCAGTTTGTGGCTGAATTGCTGTTTTTCCCAGTTGCTTCCGCTTTGGTATAATACTACTAAAAGTTGGCCTTGGAATATTTAGTAGCAAGAACATTTCACAAATTGACTTATTGCACCTATCACGGTACCACGCTTGAATTCACTGAGCTCCTGATAGTGACCCATTCTTTCACAAATGTTTGTAGAAGCAGTCTGCATGCCTAGGTGCTTGATTTTATACACCTGTAGCCATGGAGGTGATTGGAACACCTGAATTCATTGATCTGGAGGAGTGTCCCAATACGTTTGGCAATATAGTGTATATAGCAATTATTTTTTATTATAATTTACAAATTAAGTCCCTTTTAGCCGACAATACTGAGAGTTAGGAAGTTAATGGATTACTTCCTAACCAGCCCCTTTAATAAATTGATGAGCTGCTTGAAGAGCTGCTTGCTGCACACATATATCTATGTTATATGATGATGATGGAAATTATAACAGTGCACAGTGTGAAGATCTAGATAAATGCATATATTTATGTGTGAAGACATAACTTTTCCTGTCCCCAAGCTTTCCAATGCCATATTCCTTTTAGCAGATATTTTTGTGTGACATATGAGCAGTATAAAGAATACTATTATCTTTTCTATAAAGACAGATGAAGCACCCTGCAAACTCATGCAGCCGTGTGCAATACAATTTGCGAACATAAAACTTTTGTTTCCATAGTCCATTTTAACAACCACATCCATCAATTGGCAGCTTGCCACTTCTTTATCATGGAAAAATGCCCTATAGTAGTCTTCTGTTAAATAGGCTGCCCATACATTGTTCAGAACAGAGACAGGGTTTCTAATGTATTTTATTTGTACAAATAGGCCTTGCTATTTTTAAATATTTTTTTAGGAATTAAATTATAGCTCTGAATAAAACAAGAGCTGTACTTGAAAAGAAGGAAAAAAACAAGGCTGGTGTTTACTGCAAGCTGAGACCACAATCAGAAAATAATCAAGACCAAACACTTTTTGCTGCGGTCACCTTTTTGGTGCTCTAGGCCTAAGTAATTATTTAGTTCCTAACCCTCTATTACAGTAATATGTTCTGCATCTTGTAAAATGTAATTGAAAGAATATATTTGAGCTGAAATAGAGTTGATTTTCTACTATGGCTGTATTATACATTTACCCAAGAGAAACAATAGAAAGAGTCACAAAATAAAAGGGGTTTGCACTAGCATTTTTCCAATATCTTGTTTCTGATTTATGTTCTTCATCTTCCTTTACTTTGACGATAACTTTTCTGTAAAATTTTAAAAAGTGGATTTTCAGCCAAGACTTTTAATTTATTTATTCCCTTCCTGTCCCTTCTGGTGAAACCTGTTACTGGGATATAAGGTGAGGGGAAGTTTTGCCAGCAGGATCACAGACAACAATAAGAATTTGAAACTCATACTCTATTAAAAAAAAAAGAGAGAACAAAAAAAGCTGGTTTTTTTATTGTTGACTGTGGCTTAAAGCAGGCTTTTCTTCAAGTCATATCAGGGTGTTATGAATTCCACTTTTGCCTTGAATTCAGAAGAGGAGTCACAGCCAACCAACTCGATGATTCTTTGTTTACTGTCTAGTTTTGCTGTACTATACCATGCCACCCTCAAGCCATAAAACCAGATTACCCTTTATGTATGAAATACATAGTTTACTGACCAATATTTTCTATATATCGGGTATCTTCAAATGCAGATACGGTATTTAAGGCTAATACTACCATTGTTTCCATTATTATTGTATGATGAAACCCTTTGTAACATCAGCTCTTTGCCCCATAGCCTCTGGTATGGTGCCCTTATTTTAGAGTAACCCACCCCCAAAGTATCTACATAAATGGCAAATACTTCTTACCAGGGGCGGACTGACAACTCATGGGGCCCCCGGGCAATAGGGGATGATGGGGCCCCTGTGTCATTGTCCAAACTCAAAAAAGCCTATGAAAAAGGTACCAGGGGCATCTCATGGGGCCTCCTACTGACCCAGGGACCTCAGGCAGTGCCCGAGTTTCCAAATGGTCAGTCCGCCCCTGCTTCTTACCTGTGCACACATAGTTCTCAGAGACATTATTTGCAATTATATAATATTTGTTATTTTTAAAGTATTGTAAACTCATGAATTTGTCAGGCAGATAGGTACTGATACCCCTAAGAATACATAAACCATGAGTAGTGTTGTACAACTCAAATGTTTGGCAGTCTCTGGTGCAAAATGAAGGGTTGTAATGTGCTGGATTTCTAGTTCTTTCCAATTGCTAATGTGTCTGGGTATATGGTTCTAAGTCCCGCTCACTCATTATTGTGTCAAATCTATGATTCTTATTCCTCTTTGCTTATTAATGTGGCAGACCTATTGTTCTTAGTATTTCCCACTTGTGCTAGACCTATGGTTCTACATCCATTAATGTGGCAAACCTATGGTATTAAGTTCTATCACTTATTAAGGTACTAGACCTATGGTTCTAAGCCCTTTTCACTTATTAATGTATTAGATCTATGGTTCATATTCTTGCCCACTAGACCTATAGGTTCTTACTATTACCTACCTGTGCTAGACCTATGGTTCTACATCTAGCCCACTCATAAATGTGGCAGCCCTATGGTGTTAGGTTCTGCCGACTTATTGCTTACAACTTATGTACAAGTCCTATGGTTGTCAGTTCTGCCCACTCTTCCCACTGTATGCGTGGTTAGTGCGAAAAAAAAAAAACTGTACCCCCTCTGCATGCAAGGGGAGAAACTGACTTGTCATTCCTGCTTACATGAGATATAAATGACAGTGCTAAGAATATGTCATCTTGTTGCTCATAGGCTGGTGTTTTTGGGATTGGCTCGCTGTTTTCCACAGGAGTATGGTCAGAGCCTAAGGCCAAATTCTAAGCATGTCCAAAAGTGCCTAGCTCTTTGGCAAGTGCTAAAGTGTTAAAGAAAGATAAGCTGTAATGTTTCCTATTACAAAACTACAATGAAAAAATAATCATTGCCTGTTATAATAAAACATTGCAGCAGGCAAGGAATGGAACAGTAGGTTTTAGTACCAGGATCCCAGTACAGGAGAGGTGAATATACAAACAAAGATTTAAAAACATTAAGGAAGGACAGTATGAGGTCATGAGGAGGGGAAGAATTAGGCAACCCATAGACAACTAGGGACACCGCGGTTGGAAGGAAAAAAAATCTCTTGATTCCCCCATCAACACACTGCCTCCCATGGTGCTATTGTGATCTGCTGGAGAGGAAGGGGGTGGAGTCTTCCTGGCCAGCAGAACACAATGATTATTGCTAGTGTTTATCAGTACCGCCATCAATGTGATTATCAATACCGCCTATCAATGGATCGGCTTAGGTACAATCAGCCTGCCCATACATGGATGGGATCTCGGCCGGTTCAGCAGGGTCAAATTTCAATCCATGTATTGCCACTTTTATTGTGAGGATTATTATAAGCATTTGGGGAGTTTACTGTGGAGCAGGGGCGGACTGACCATTTGGAAACTCGGGCACAGCCCGAGGGCCTGAGGTCAGTAGGGGGCCCCATGAGATGCCCCTGGTACCTTTTTCATAGGCTTTTTTGAGTTTGGGCAAGGACACAGGGCCCCATGATCCCCTATTGCTCGGGGGCCCCATGAGTTGTCAGTCCGCCCCTGCTGTGGAGATTGGTTTTATAGGCAGAGTTAATGTGAAGGGTAGTGTTAGGGTCATGGGCAGGGTTAAAGGACAGTTAGTAAGAGGATAAAGGTTACAACAAGAGTTAGTTTTAGGCTGGCCTTACACTAGTAGAATTTTGTTCAAAATGTTTGATTGTTCATTCAATTTTCTAATTGTAAGTGGGGTCAAATCGATGTTCATTTTTGACCACAGTGATGAGAAAATTCAAAGAAGCAGGATGGCAATGTTTTCGCATATTAACAAATTCTAACAGTGAAAATGGTTTTTGTTCAGGAAAGTCCATTCACTCCAAAAATAAGAATGTTA
Organism: Staurois parvus; assembly: GCF_062004578.1. NCBI lineage: Eukaryota > Metazoa > Chordata > Amphibia > Anura > Ranidae > Staurois > Staurois parvus. The sequence continues at coordinate 9,546,883 of NW_028318294.1, read as the reverse complement.
AAGAAGACATTTTTTGAAGTACTTTTGAAAAATATTTGCCCTGTCATCAAATGTACTGTGAGAACATTCATATGAATGTTCCTACGAATGTTCATTCAAAAACCTACTAGTGTATGCCAAGCAGGGTAAGGGTTACAGGGAGGGTTAGTAAGAGGGTTATAGTTACTAAAAGGGTTAGTGTTAGGGTTATTGGGAACAATAGTTTGAGGGTAAGGGGTACAGAGATTGGTGTTAATGCAATGGTTTCAGTATTGGTCAGTATAAAGAAGGGGTAGTTTAGGGTGTTGCTCTCTTTTCCAGGAGCTCCACATCAAAAACTTCCATCTCCGAGCTACTGCAACTGAAAGCTAACATAAATGGAAAGAAAAGCTGTTGTTTTCTAGGTGGTTGGCTCCTTTAAAAGATAAACAAATGTGTTCCTTAGTCTCAGAGGTAGTTCTTCAAACAGAACAACAAGCCAAAAGAAAGCAACATAAGACACAATTAAAACTCCAATAAGAGATGTAAACAGAAATGTTGGTTCATGGTAATTTTGTTGTATTCCCAATAGAACAGCAGGGTTCAGACCAAGACTGCAGAGAAATACCTTGTGATTTATTTCATTAAAGGGGTATTTTTATTAACCGTGGTCAGTGTTTTGTTTGCTTATTTTACATTCATCGGCACGTTTCGGGGACAGTTCATTTGGGAAAGTGTTAAAATCCCTGCTGCCAAAATGTAATTTGTTGCTTATTTTATTTGCAGGTTACTGAGGCAAATAAAACACAATGTAAGACTATAATAATTCTTGGACTATCTTGAAAGTGTTTAGCATTCCCCCAGCTGTACTGCTGAGCTGAGAAGTCAATTTGTTTAATCCTTTTTAAGGGTCCCGGGGACATATTTTATAGCCTCACAAAAGAGGTCTGGCACATAGCCAAGTCAAATGCTAATATTAGTTGAATTTTTTATATGAATCTTTGGGAGGTCTGCATTTAGTTACTGTTAACCAGAAAGTCAAATGTAGACCTCCGTTGTTGACTGCTTATGTCTTATGTATAAGTACAGGTCAATTACTTGAAATAAAACTTTTTCTAAGTTTTCAAAGTCTTCACTTTCCTTTATAGTTGACTTTGATTATTTTGAACTGCATACCAAGAAAACACTTAAACAAACAATCAAAACCCCCAAAAATAAAAGTTAAAGCTACAATAAGGAAATAATGGCAGCAGTTGTTGAAAATGTTTGATTGTGAAAATAGCCTCCCTACCTAACAGTGTCCATCAATGTCCCTAGTTATAGTAAATTATTAGTAAAAGAAAATCATTTTTTTACCTGACCTGCAGAAAACATTGCATGCTGTTATTTGCTCAGCTGAAAGGGAGGACCGGACCTCAGGCAGAGCCATTGATTGTCCAGCTCTGATTAGCCAGCTTAATCCCATCATCAATCCTACAAGCTCCTGCAGTTGCATGACCCACAGCAAAAGCAAATGGCCAGGTGATTGACTGTATTAAGGGCTCAGAGAGGGATGCTTAAGGGGCATATTTTGTTGGCATATACAAAGTGGTATCAAAAAGTTTTGAGACTAGATTTTTTTACCTGCCAACAGATGGCAGCACAAGGCTGCACACACAGTCAGAGGGAGCACCAACCTTCATAAGTCAGTGTGCCAAAAGATATTGTCCTGTGTACATCAGGAGCTTTCCAACTGGTGCTACTCTGACCACATACCTTACAATGTCTGCTATTTCATCATGGACAACAAGTTAGAACAAAGAGCAAATGAGAAATTGTGCATGAAACTGGACAAATCACTGGCCGCAATGTTGTCAACACGGCGATCTTTGAGCTGGGTTGTCATCTTCATTGTTGAAGGTCTTCTTGATCTCTCGTCGTCTTCCAGTGATGTTCTTCTGCTCTTGAAACACATGTGCCATTCAAAACACCTTGAACAACTCAGTGCAGCATCCCTGTAAACTTGTCAAATGTCTCTGTGGCAGATTTTCCTAGTTCCACACAGAATTTCACTTTTGCCCTTTGTTTTAACTTGCTTTCTATGATGAAGAGTGCACAGAGATGACCTCAACCTGTTGGTGCTTCTTCACTGTTCAAGTTGGGGATGGGGAGCAGATAAAAGCCAGGTCATCTGTCAGTAAGAGTGGGTGAGACATGAGTACAAATCCTTTGACAAATACAATATACATACTATACAGTATATGTATATATATATATATATATATTATGGTTTTCCTCTAAATCATTTTAGTCTAATAGGATTTTCCTACAGGACTGATTATTTCTTCTCAATCATTTAGTAATCAAAAAGGCTATGTAATACAATTAATATCTGAAAGATAATATTCTTTAACTTAAAGGATTGTCTCACTCTCAATATGACCTACAGTACAACCTCTCTCAGGTTTTTTGTTGCTTTATTTGTCACATTGAGGGTATTTCCACTCGTCTTCTGCTCCAGTGACACAGGAAGCAAGGGCAAATTCCCCAAAAGGGGATACTAAGTGGAATACAAGCCTGACAAAGGTTCTAATCCCTCTCTGCTCCCCCACAAAATTTGTTTGTAATTAAGCTATGAGATTTCAATGTAAAACTACTAAACAAAATTTGTATTAAAGCTTTTGATGAGTTTGGAAAATACAATTAGCAGATCATGTTTATTGCATTTTATGAAAGTGTCCCTGTAAGCAGTTTCAATTAGGCTGTATTTTAAATTAATATGCATTTAATTGAGAAATATTTCAAAATGGAGTTGTCCATCCCTCCAAAAAGTAAAAGCAAAAGAAATAAAAATGCATTAAATGAAATTGCAACGTTAAATCCATTTCATTACTTTAACCGGGGAGCAGACACATCACTTTCAATTTGAGTCATGAACATTTCACATTAAAGATCTAAATCTAGATCTTTTTTGTACCTTCCAATATAAAAAAGGTTATTTTTAGAAGGTGCATTCAACTGCAAGAGAACAAGAAAAGCTCCCATTTAATGGTGAGCATGGCATCAGAGACTAGAGCATGCTGGGTAACCTGCAGGGTAGTTGGGGGGAGGAGGGTTGGATCAAAGCCTAAATGGGCAAAACACAGGTTTCTTTTAGGGTACCCTTGTACTTGACATTGCAGATTTCACTGAGCTAGGATTTAAGCAGATTCAAGCAGTTCACCAATTTGCTGCAAATTGTTTTTCTGTAAATTGTAAATTTACAGAAAAACAGAGGCAGGTAAATTGGTAACAAAGCCCACATGCCATTTTAGATGCCTGCTCATTACTCACTGACCTCCAGTCAACAAATAAGCTGGATCCAACAAGGATGTTACAGAGAAGCACAGAGGAAAATGAAAAAGGTTCTGTCCCCTGGAATCAATAATTTTGTTATAGGTGAAACCTGGTGGATTGAGTTAGACAGTGGCTACCTCTGTGTCTTGGATACCCCAACAGTGCCATAAATCCTGTCTACCAAGGAGTTTTTGGTGTGTATGTCCATCTTTGTGTGCTTCCTTTCATGCCATTCATTGTATACAACTGATTTTTTTACCTGTGATTGGTTGCAGCAGTCACATGGTACAGACAGTACCAATCACAGCCCATCTGTACCATGTGATGAGCTTTGGCCAAAAGGCTGAATGAATCAGTTTCAATGGTTGCTAATATCAATGACATACTGTACATTGCTATAAACTATCATGATTTGTAAAAAGAAAAAAATCCTAATCACTTGCCCAGAGTAGTACAATATTACTATGGTAGCATTGTATTACTCTGGTCACGGTGTGCTGAAAAAAACAGTAAAAAAAATAGTAAAAATAAAAGAAAAATAAAAAAGAAAAAAATAATAGAACAAAATTGGGAAAACAAATAATTTATTTATTTACATACTGTCACCAGTCGGTGTTCCTGATCACTGCCACGTCAGTGGCACATCACAAATTGTGATTTTTTTTTTCATTTCTTCATTTTCCTAAAAATTGTGACAAAAAAATACAACTTCAAAAAACCCGCATGCCTCTTACTACATACCATGGGCTGTCTATTTCACAAACATGGGTCATTTGGGGAGTATTTGTACTATCCTGGCGTTTTTGGCCCTCAATGAGATTGGCCACCAGTACATCAGGATTGATCGATTTTATATATACATATATCTTAGTTTGTGGACTCTATACCTTTCCTACAGACTAAATAGTATACACTAATTTGAGGTATTATCACAAAAGAAATGTAGCAGAATAAATTTTTACCGAAATTTATGAAGAAAGGTTATTTATTTGCAAACATTTATAACAGAAACAAAGAAAAACGTGTTTGTTTTTCCAAAAGTTTCTTTTTTATATTTAGCAAAAAAATAAAAACTAAGCATTGATTAAATACCACCAAAAGAAAGTTCTATTTTTGTGAAAAAAATGCTAATTAGTTTTTTTTATATGTAGTTGCATGACCACTGAAAAAGGAAACATAAGGGGAGAGGCAGGAGAGTTCTTATGGTATAGTAGGTAGCAGGGGCGGACTGACAACTCATGGGGCCCCCGGGCAATAGGGGATCATGGGGCCCCTGTGTCCTTGCCCAAACTCAAAAAAGCCTATGGAAAAGGTACCAGGGGCATCTCATGGGGCCCCCTACTGACCCCGGGCCCTCAGGCTGTGCCCGAGTTTCCAAATGGTCAGTCTGCCCCTGGTAGGTAGACAGTACTATTATTAGTAAATGTTTTAAAAGATAAACCTTTATTTGGGGAGGTTGCGAGTAACCAAATAATAAGGTCAACATAACACAACCTCTGAATGTGCATCTGGAGAATACCCACATAGGATTATTATTATTAATATTATTATTATTATAATACAGGATTTATATAGCGCCAACAGTTTGCTCAGCGCTTTACAATATAACGGAAGACAATACAGCAATGATACAGTTCAATACAAGAGGGCTAGGAGGGCCTGATCCTGGGAGCTTACAATCTAAGAAATGAAAAAGTTGCTCTCAGTGCCTTAAGAAACTCAGTCCTATGTCCTCATGTGGGACATTAGGTGGTGGTTGAGCTTATTTACAGCAAAGAAAAAAAATTCAAGTGCTCAAGCAGCAGAGGGGCTCTTGGTAGCTTGTACTACTATTTAGGGAGAGGTCAGAGTTGTGATCATTTGAATTAATATTCACACCAATAATTGCATGCGCACCAAGAAGCATAGAATTGTTGCATTACTGAAGGAAGTGGCCCACTGTAGCTACAAAAGTGCATATGTGGTATAATAAATAAACCTGACGTTCATCAAATTATGATGACTCCGATCTCTCCCTAATACTAAGGGTGCCTCTGCCACTGGAAAACGTCACTGCCTTTTTTTTTCCTTTGCTTTAAATAAATCCTTATTACTTACCTCCTAACCCAACCCAGTGGTTGAACCTAATACTAACCTCTTAACTACACCCCAACACCAACCTCTACTCTGCTGCATACTTACCTCATTCACAAATAGGGTTCTCTGCACCAACAGCAAGTAAATCTTGCAATACTGAAATCCCGGTGCTGGAGAAAATGCTTAGCTACAATTTTATTCTGTCTTGTAGACTCTATGTAATTTTTTTTAAACCTTCACGTAAATGTCTGCAGAGATCACACAGATTATCCCAGTTACATTGCATTCGAGAAAAGAATAATACAATATGAACGGAGCTTAAAGCAATCCTGTGATCAAATATATAACAGCATCCATTTCAGGTTTATGAGTACATCTAATTGAACATGAGTAGGTATTATTCAGCACGAAGTAGAACATCGGAAAAAAGAGATGTATTCATTTTAAAAGCCCCAAACCTTTGTCCCCAAGTGAGCCGTCCAACTCTGGGTTTGTTTGGAGAAAGTTTTAATGTTCTTGCATTTTCTTTGACATTTAAATGTACTGAAGGAAATGTATCACCCCCCTAGGACTATATCACCCCTGCCCTGTAAGAAATGATTGGCATGTATTTTCAGGATGAAGCTTCTTTTTTAGATTACAATTTATTAATCTGTGTCCAAGTTATGGGAATACCAGCCAAGTCAGAAAATGCCTTTAATGAATTCTATTGTATCAAGGTGGATATTAGTCATTTCCATTTATTTATTTTCTGTTTTCTATATCTGCTCATCACTTGTCATTTTTATTATTAAAATGTAAATAAAATTTCCAGTAAAACAGGATATTTAATAGCATTAACATTAAAAAGATCACTCCACTTTTTTTTAAATGTAGTTTTACTGCTACACCTCATTACCTGTTCTGGTGACCTCTTAGAGAAGAAGGGTTTGGCCGCACACTGGAGGTATGATGAAAAAGTGAAGATTGTTTATTGATCCATGAAGGACACAAATAGTACCAGGACAATGCAAGCTGTTAATGCGTTTCACAAGGTCACGTGCTTAGTCATATGACTAAGCACGTGACCGTGTGAAAAGCGTTAACAGCTAGCAGTGCTTAGGCATATGACTAGGCACTTGACCATGTGTAAGGCGTTAACAGCTAGCATTGTCCTGGTGCTATTTGTGTCCTTTATGGATCAACAAATAATCTTCACTTTTTCATCATACCTCCGTTGTGCGGCTTCTTTTTTTCTATGTGTACGTGGTGGTGAGCCAGGGTCTGCACCTGTGTTGGGTTTGACATTGTTTGTTTTACCTGAGTGGTATTTCTTTTCTTCACTGGTGACCTCTTGGATAGACCCTTTAAGGGACAAACACAGACTGCAATGAATATTTGTATAGCATAAACCTTTTCAACAATCTTTCCCCAATACTCAAATTCTTTACCCCAAATATCCAAAATAAATTCAAAAAAATTTCACAATACAAAGTCCTCAAAATGTCCACACTATTCAATCTTCCAGATGTGATAAGTATCCAATTCGCCACTTCGATCCAAGATACCTCAAAAAAATTTAAACTCAATATAGTGCATTATCTTTCAAATAATATAATAATCAGTGATGTCATGCACAACCACTCGGGGAAAGATTGTTGAAAAGGTTTATGATATTTGTACTTTCAAGGGTGAAAGATTTACTTTTCTTTGGGGATACACAGAGTTTTTGGTATGAATATTTTTATAGCATTGGATTAAATCTGACAGTTACTGTGTTTATATTTTGCCTTCCCTTGTTCCTCATTTACCCCTCATCAAGGTACTAATTACAATTTAAATAAATCCTTTCTGTTTTCATTACATACCTTATTTTACTCCCAGTGATGTACAGTAGCACATGTAGTAAACAAACTGAAGAGGGCCCCTCCATCTAAGTGCAGCCATTTATTCACATTGATAAAAAGTATTATGCTAATAATGGTCTGCACTTAGATGCGATGTTCTCATTTTTTTTTCTTTACTACATGTGCACTAGAGTTGACTCAAGACTTGGATACTAAGGAGCTGTAACCATCATTAAGTGGCTTGTTGGCTGAATTGGCATTCATCCATATTCTTCACCCTCAAACCATTTCTTTTTCTTTTTCCTATGACATTATTGTATTCACTTTTCTTTTCTATGCAATGCAGGTTGATCATGGCTGATGAGAGGGGCCAGCGAGGTGTGGTACATGTGGTAAAAAGTGATAGTGCAGCGCTAAAATTGATAAATAAATACGTAAACAACAGACTAATTACATGAAAAATGCACATATATGATGGGTGCGTTTTTACCATATACAATTCACACACTATGGTAATAAGTGCGTAATGACTATATAAAATTCATAAAAATGTATAAGATGATGAGTCCAACTCTGGGTAACAATATTAATACCAAACGCATAAACGTGAAATGCGTTCAAACCATATAATGTCATAAAATTATCAAAATGGATCTCCAGATGATATAATTAAATCCCAGTGTGCAGATAGTCCTCAGGTGGGTGTGCAGATAAATATCTAAAATGTGCACTTACCAGATGCGCTAATAAAAAGCGTGTTGTATCATATATGGTAGATCAGTCACGGGTCCCTTCTAAGGGTGGTCCGGGATGTAGCCTTGGGGTGGGTGGCCTTCCTTAGGTAACAGGATGTTAGCTAAGCCAGTATATATGGTTCAGCCTCTTCCAGGCACTTGGAGGTTCACCAGGGATCACTGGGGGATTTAAAGTGCAGCTGGTATCATAGGGTGGCCGCTGGACCTCCGTGATCCAGCGGCTAGGCGTTAACGGCTTGCAGGGGCTTCTCCTTGACGCGTTTCATACTACAAGTACATTGTCAAAAGGGGGAATGCCTATGGTGGTGGTACATAGCTTCCTAAAAATATCACAGCTCCTTGTCTCAGCACTTCTCTCAAGAGTCCTCAATCCTGATGCAAGCAATGAGCTTTTCTCTTGGGAGGAGTTATACAAATAGCAGAATGCCTTGATGTGGGTGGGTGTCAGTCTAGAAGAGTGGGCAACTGAATTTGCATGCAGAGAATCCACTGTAATGCTTACATGGAGATGCTGAGCCTTCTTTATTAAAATAACTGAAATCCAATGAATGAAAGTGGCAGTCCAGTGATGTTTGACCTGCTGCAGCTTCTAATGCACACTGTGAGAAGCTCACAGATTATGTTCTAATGTATTAAAATGGGAAAAATGACCAGCCTGCTCCAGTCACTGGAGGCCAGGTTGTTTTCCTCGATGTTATAAAATTGTCAAAGCCACAAAGGTACAAATCAATGAAGTCCAATCATAAAGACTCATTTTTTTTGTTTTAAAATTAACATTGTCTTCACCACTGGCTGTGAACAGCATCCTTTTGTTGAAGATAAAGATTAATTGATTTCTGCTGGGAAAAAGAGGCAGTTTTGCTTCAATCAGCCACTGGAAAATCCTGTTATATATGTAAACAGTGTGACTGCTGATATAACAAATATTAGATAAATCTTTGAAACCGAACAAAAACATTATGCTAATATGTTTCTGGGTAGTTTATGACATTTTGGAATCTGTATGGTTTGCGTTTTTGAAGTCATAATTACTCATTAGTTATTCGTTTTGGTAGCTATTTGGACTGCGTCAGGAAGCAAAACACCCAACTGATTAGTTTCTAATGGAGGACTCCATTCACCGATCAATGTTACCTCATTACATAGTTCGATTAAAAAAGATACAAGTCAAATGAGTTCAACTAAAGACAAAAAAATGGATCCCCCTTTTTTTAAAGGGACAGTTCACCTTTAGAAAAAAAATGTCTTTGTAGGAAAGTGGTGTTTTTAGATAAAAGCAAGCTGTGCATCTCTGACTAAAGTTGAATAATGCTCTTGCTATAGGTGTAGGCCCTTTACATACCACCAAAATCCTGTCTTGAATACTCAGAGGATGTTGCTAGGACATTGCTATATGAGGCCTACTGCTCACCTCCACCATCACAGGAGTGAGCTCCTTCTTGGATTCCAGCACCCTCACCTGCTCTTTATCTCCCCTGATGCATTTGATAGCTCACTCCTGTGATGTAGGAGGCTTGAATAAGAGAAAGAGCTCACTCCTGTGATGTTGATGTAGGAGGCTTGAATAAGAGAAAGAGCTCACTACTGTGATGTAGGAGGCTTGAATAAGAGAAAGAGCTCACTCCTGTGCTAGAGAAGGCTTTAATAAGAGAAAGAGCTCATTCCTGTGATGGAGGAGGCTTGTAAAAGAGAAAGAGCTCACTCCTGTGATGTAGGAGGCTTGAATAAGAGAAAGAGCTCACTCCTGTGATGGAGGAGGCTTGAATAAGAGAAAGAGCTCATTCCTATGATGCAGGAGGCTTGAATAAGAGAAAGAGCTCACTACCGTGATGTAGGAGGCTTGAATAAGAGAAAGTGCTCACTCCTGTGATGGAGGAGGCTTGAATAAGAGAAAAAGCTCACTCCTGTGATGTAGAAGGCTTGAATAAGAGAAAGAGCTCACTTCCATGTTGGAGGAGGCTTGAATAAGAGAAAGAGCTCACTCCTGTGATGGAGGAGGCTTGAATAAGAGAAAGAGCTCACTACCGTGATGTAGGAGGCTTGAATAAGAGAAAGAGCTCACTCCTGTGATGGAGGAGGCTTGTAAAAGAGAAAGAGCTCACTACCGTGATGTAGGAGGCTTGCATAAGAGAAAGAGCTCACTCCTGTGATGTAGGAGGCTTGAATAAGAGAAAGAGTTCACTCATGTGATGTAGGAGGCTTGAATAAGAGAAAGAGCTCACTCCTGTGATGTAGGAGGCTTGAATAAGAGAAAGAGTTCACTCCTGTGATGTAGGAGGCTTGAAAAAGAGAAAGAGCTCATTCCCATGATGGAGGAGGCTTGAATAATAGAAATAGCTCATTCCTGTGATGTAGGAGGCTTGAATAAGAGAAATAGCTCATTCCTGTGATGTAGGAGGCTTGAATAAGAGAAAGAGCTCACTACCGTGATGTAGGAGGCTTGAATAAGAGAAAGAGCTCACTCCTGTGCTAGAGAAGGCTTTAATAAGAGAAAGAGCTCATTCCTGTGATGGAGGAGGCTTGTAAAAGAGAAAGAGCTCACTCCTGTGATGTAGGAGGCTTGAATAAGAGAAAGAGCTCACTCCTGTGATGCAGGAGGCTTGAATAAGACAAAGAGCTCACTCCTGTGATGTAGGAGGCTTGAATAAGAGAAAGAGCTCATTCCTATGATGCAGGAGGCTTGAATAAGAGAAAGAGCTCACTACCGTGATGTAGGAGGCTTGAATAAGAGAAAGTGCTCACTCCTGTGATGGAGGAGGCTTGAATAAGAGAAAGAGCTCACTCCTGTGATGGAGGAGGCTTGAATAAGAGAAAGAGCTCACTCCTGTGATGTAGAAGGCTTGAATAAGAGAAAGAGCTCACTTCCATGTTGGAGGAGGCTTGAATAAGAGAAAGAGCTCACTCCTGTGATGGAGGAGGCTTGAATAAGAGAAAGAGCTCACTACCGTGATGTAGGAGGCTTGAATAAGAGAAAGAGCTCACTCCTGTGATGGAGGAGGCTTGTAAAAGAGAAAGAGCTCACTACCGTGATGTAGGAGGCTTGCATAAGAGAAAGAGCTCACTCCTGTGATGTAGGAGGCTTGAATAAGAGAAAGAGCTCACTCCTGTGATGTAGAAGGCTTGAATAAGAGAAAGAGCTCACTTCCATGTTGGAGGAGGCTTGAATAAGAGAAAGAGCTCACTCCTGTGATGTAGGAGGCTTGAATAAGAGAAAGAGCTCACTACTGTGATGGAGGAGGCATGTATAAGAGAAAGAGCTCACTCCTGTGATGGAGGAGGCATGTATAAGAGAAAGAGCTCACTCCTGTGATGTAGTAGGCTTGAATAAGAGAAAGAGCTTACTCCTGTGATGTAGGAGGCTTGAATAAGAGAAAGAGTTCACTCATGTGATGTAGGAGGCTTGAATAAGAGAAAGAGCTCACTCCTGTGATGTAGGAGGCTTGAATAAGAGAAAGAGTTCACTCCTGTGATGTAGGAGGCTTGAAAAAGAGAAAGAGCTCATTCCCATGATGGAGGAGGCTTGAATAATAGAAATAGCTCATTCCTGTGATGTAGGAGGCTTGAATAAGAGAAATAGCTCATTCCTGTGATGTAGGAGGCTTGAATAAGAGAAAGAGCTCACTACCGTGATGTAGGAGGCTTGAATAAGAGAAAGAGCTCACTCCTGTGCTAGAGAAGGCTTTAATAAGAGAAAGAGCTCATTCCTGTGATGGAGGAGGCTTGTAAAAGAGAAAGAGCTCACTCCTGTGATGTAGGAGGCTTGAATAAGAGAAAGAGCTCACTCCTGTGATGCAGGAGGCTTGAATAAGACAAAGAGCTCACTCCTGTGATGTAGGAGGCTTGAATAAGAGAAAGAGCTCATTCCTATGATGCAGGAGGCTTGAATAAGAGAAAGAGCTCACTACCGTGATGTAGGAGGCTTGAATAAGAGAAAGTGCTCACTCCTGTGATGGAGGAGGCTTGAATAAGAGAAAGAGCTCACTCCTGGGATGGAGGAGGCTTGAATAAGAGAAAGAGCTCACTCCTGTGATGTAGAAGGCTTGAATAAGAGAAAGAGCTCACTTCCATGTTGGAGGAGGCTTGAATAAGAGAAAGAGCTCACTCCTGTGATGGAGGAGGCTTGAATAAGAGAAAGAGCTCACTACCGTGATGTAGGAGGCTTGAATAAGAGAAAGAGCTCACTCCTGTGATGGAGGAGGCTTGTAAAAGAGAAAGAGCTCACTACCGTGATGTAGGAGGCTTGCATAAGAGAAAGAGCTCACTCCTGTGATGTAGGAGGCTTGAATAAGAGAAAGAGCTCACTCCTGTGATGTAGAAGGCTTGAATAAGAGAAAGAGCTCACTTCCATGTTGGAGGAGGCTTGAATAAGAGAAAGAGCTCACTCCTGTGATGTAGGAGGCTTGAATAAGAGAAAGAGCTCACTACTGTGATGGAGGAGGCATGTATAAGAGAAAGAGCTCACTCCTGTGATGGAGGAGGCATGTATAAGAGAAAGAGCTCACTCCTGTGATGTAGTAGGCTTGAATAAGAGAAAGAGCTTACTCCTGTGATGTAGGAGGCTTGAATAAGAGAAAGAGTTCACTCATGTGATGTAGGAGGCTTGAATAAGAGAAAGAGCTCACTCCTGTGATGTAGGAGGCTTGAATAAGAGAAAGAGTTCACTCCTGTGATGTAGGAGGCTTGAAAAAGAGAAAGAGCTCATTCCCATGATGGAGGAGGCTTGAATAATAGAAATAGCTCATTCCTGTGATGTAGGAGGCTTGAATAAGAGAAATAGCTCATTCCTGTGATGTAGGAGGCTTGAATAAGAGAAAGAGCTCACTACCGTGATATAGGAGGCTTGAATAAGAGAAAGAGCTCACTCCTGTGATGTAGGAGGCTTGAATAAGAGAAAGAGTTCACTCATGTGATGTAGGAGGCTTGAATAAGAGAAAGAGCTCACTCCTGTGATGGAGGAGGCTTGAATAAGAGAAAGAGTTCACTCCTGTGATGTAGGAGGCTTGAATAAGAGAAAGAGCTCATTCCCATGATGGAGGAGGCTTGAATAATAGAAATAGCTCATTCCTTTGATGTAGGAGGCTTGAATAAGAGAAATAGCTCATTCCTGTGATGTAGGAGGCTTGAATAAGAGAAAGAGCTCACTCCCGTGATGTAGGAGGCTTGAATAAGAGAAAGAGCTCACTCCTGTGATGGAGGAGGCTTTAATAAAGGAAAGAGCTCACTCCTGTGATGTAGGAGGCTTGAATAAGAGCAAGAGCTCATTCCCATGATGGCGGAGGCTTGAATAAGAGAAAGAGCTCACTCCTGTGATGGATGAGGCTTAAATAAGAGAAAGAGCTCACTCCCGTGATGGAGGAAACTTGAATAAGAGAAAGAGCTCACTCCGGTGATGGAGGAGGCTTGAATAAGAGAAAGAGCTCACTCCTGTGATGTAGAAGGCATGTATAAGAGAAAGAGCTCACTCCTGTGATGGTGAAGGTGAGCAGTAATGACAAGGTTGGTATGTAATGCTGGAAACTAGTGAGATCGTGCAGTCATCCTGTCATACTAGGTTGGGTGGAATTGGTGGGCAGTTCAGAGCACATTATGCAATTATTAGGATTGATATACCAACTGCAAATAAGCTTTTCATTTTACCAGGAACCTTTCCTTCAGCTTAGTAGGTGAGGTGATGTTCAGCTGACTTCCATCATCCATGCCATGCAGCAATTACTGAAGTGCATGTAGACACGTAGTGGCGGCAGACAACAAATGCACAGAAATTTGGTTAGATAATCCGATTCCTTTTTTCCAACTACAAATTGAATTCAAATGTGGCAATTATTTTAATCACTCTTGGTCAATGTCCTTAGGTCAAACTGAAGAGCAATTTAACAAGTTAAAACCTTTTTTGAGCTTCTCCCAAATACTAGACCATTCTGATCAGAAATAGTCCAACACTTCACGGTGATGTTTCAGCTCACTAGCTTCCTCCTACCCTCCACACATTCACAGTATTGGCTCACTACTGTAATGGACTGCCTCGCTGGCTAATGGGAATGTGTGGATGGTAGGAGGAAGATGCTAAGCTGCAACATCACCATGAAGTGTTGGACCTTTTTCTGCATAGAATGGCCTGGTATTTGGGTAGAGCTAAAAACTTCTCAACTTGTCAAATTGTTTTCTCTTTGATTCCTATTGGCTCACCACCGTCTAACTGACCAGTATGAATGTGCTGGAGGCAGGATGGGGTGGACAAGCTCCACTTCTACCAGAAAGTGCTGTAGCTTTGCCAAGTATTTGGGCAGAGTATCAGGAAAGGGGTGGGTGGACTACAGTTGCTTCTCATAGGTTACTGGTATTTTATACCTGGTACAGTTTTATATTGGTTAGTACTCCAAGGAGTGCCGCCATCAAATGAACTTGGAATTAAGAAATGTCTTAAAGAGTAATTGCTAAATATGTGTGCTTAGAAACCTGGGATGGCAACTTTGATTGAATCCCAGGGTACGTCTTTCATATATTTACAGTTCTGATCTCTGGATGCCCATGGCTAGATTTTCATTCTGGTCATTACAGAAGGAAATTAAATACGTTTCATTTAAATGTTATTTCAGACTGCAATTTTGTGCCAAATGTTTGTTAATCCATTTCCCTAATTTCAGCATGGTCACAGATCTGTTTCACACATGAAATGTTGCTGATAATTTTAAACGAGTGAGTTCCATCTGCCTGGTTTGCATGCTGTTTTCTTATCACTCTTGATCTCTCCCATTTTTTTTTATAAAGAAAAGGCTGTTTCTTGTTTGCTTACCAAAAAAAGCTGATAGAAATGTTTCACCTAAACATAAGCAAGACTGAGAAAAAAAAGAGTGGAAAAAAAATGACTGTGATGTACTCTATATTTTAAAGAGGACCTGTCACGACTGGGCTTATGCAAGAATAAGAATATGATTACATTTTAGATACAGGTTACCTATTAAAGTAGATGCTCAGGCTATATAAGATGTATATAATATACAATATATGCTGCCTCCCCACTGCTCTCAATTATGCTTCAAACAAATTAGCATACTTCAGTTTCCTAAGGTTCGACTCCTTTGTGTGATATGCACAGTTGATAACGAGGCTAAACTCCATATTGCCCAGCAGATTAAATCAAAATACTAAAAGCAACATTTAAAGCCATTCACAACTCTCTAAGCTACATTACCTATCTTGTCTCAAAATATCACCCAAATTGTCCTCTCCACTCCTCTCAAAACGTCCTACTCTCTAGTTTCCTTAGATGTAATGTAGTTCTTCTTTAAGGAACCCCAAACAACTTCTGGAGGAACCCTAGGAACCCTGGTTGAGAAAAGCTTTGGTAGCAGCCAGAAATGCTAGGGGGTGTTTTCAGAGTGCTTTTTTCAGCAAAATAAAGCATGGAGACATGGATGGATGAGGAGGGATGCTTTGAATAATAAATTGAATAAAATAGTATTTTTGGTTTGTGCTGCTTAGATGTAGCATAGTTCTTCTTTAAGGAACCCATTCTTTAAGGAACACCGAGCAACTTCTGGAGGAACCCTAGGAACCCAAATTGAGAAAAGCTTTGGTAGCAGCCAGAAATGCTAGGGGGTGTTTTCAGAGTGCTTTTTTCAGCAAAATAAATCATGGAGACATGGATGGATGAGGAGGGATGCTTTGAATAATAAATTGAATAAAATAGTATTTTTGGTTTGTGCTGCTTAGATGTAGCATAGTTCTTCTTTAAGGAACCCGTTCTTCTTTAAGGAACCCCGAGCAACTTCTGGAGGCACCCTAGGAACCCAAGTTGAGAAAAGCTTTGGTAGCAAGTATCATTACAAATGAAATGAAACAAGGGGTTTTATTTACTAATGGCAAATAGACTCTGCAGTTTGGAATCTCAGTTGAACACTGCAAGGGCATTTGCTCCAGAGCTTATTAAATGAGATGAAGCTTTATTTTTTAAAGAATATTCACATCAATCACATTCAAGGAAAAAAAAACTGCAATGTTACTTTCACATGGTTGGATAATGGAATTTTTTTAGATCTTCCCCTCATTTACAACATCTGGCGCAAACGCAGAGTGCAAGTGCACAGTCTAAATCAACCCCAAGACTTTTGAAACATAAGCTCACATTAAAAATATTATTTGAAACAAGTCTCTCTTGTATGTGTCTATATAAACATCATTGAAAAGAACATAGAACATAGAACAGAACCAAGATGAAAAAGGAAATTGAAGAGTTATTGAGTTTTTTTTTTTACCATTGTTAATAGTCATTGGCAAATGAACTTTTCATGATGTTGTAATGTGCTTTAACCTCCCTGGCGGTATGATTATTTCAGATTTTTGGTGCTGAAAGCGGTACCATTTTTTTGCATGGAAATATGTATTTTTTTTATTGTAGGCTGTAATTTTTAGGAAAAACTCACTGAAATCTGTCCGAACAAGAGTCTAGTAAACATCCCAGGTATGATAAAATTTGAAACACAAAATCATAAATTATAATTTAATAAATAATCATAAAAATAATATAAAAATAATAAAAAATTTAATTCAATAATATAATCAAACCAAAAACACTGAAATGTGAAATAGAGCGCCAAGTTCGCACATTGCTGAGCTCAGTCGCAAAATCGTTTTCAGTTTCTGATGACGAATTTCCCCCACGAATCATTATCACTCAATTCTGTAAGTGGTTCTGATTTACTATCGCTGTTCTCTAGCTGATCTAAACCACTTTTGACCTAAAGGGACACTTTTTGGACGCCATGGACATTTCTCAGTTTCCAGGCAGAAAGAACAGACAAAATGCAGGCAGGGCGCAGGACAAAGCACTAGGGACAATATGTATGTGAAATAGGTTGAAACAGCAATGTTTTACTGTGTAAAATGAAAAAAAAAAAAAAATGACATTTTTTAAAATTTTTAAATTTCCCGCCGCCGCCGGCGGCGGCGCCCGTACGTCCCGACGTCACAGGGACAGGACACAGAAGCCGGATGCCGGCATCGGCCGGAGGAGATGGCCGGGGACGCTGCAGGGGACACATCGTGGGAGCGCAGGGTAAGGTAAGTGAAGAACACATGCCGGAGCAACGCCGCATGGTAAGCCCGAGTGTAGCTCGGGGTTACCGCTTTTGGTACTGAAATGTTACCCCGAGCTACACTCGGGAATACCGCCAGGGAGGTTAAATGGAAATTATAATGACTTTCAGTTGGATGGCACTTGGGTGTGGTCAAACTTTCTCTGAAGTCATTTAAACCAGCCATATATGTATTGAAGTTCAGGCAGTTCAGTAGGAACCTGCCAAATTTGGACAACAGGCTGGTTGTACAGAAGCCAATCTCTCAATCGACTTCTGTGCAACCAATCTGTTGAAAATTGTTTGTTTAATTAGTAACACTGGCTACAGCCAGCTGTGCTGAAAAGTGTATTCTGATGGTAGGGAAGCCTCCATGCTCTCAGAATACAAGAGCTCCATGGGAGGGATTCCCCCATCCACACATTTGATGCGGATGGGGGAATCCCTCCCATGGAGCTCTTTCGTTCAACCCGCTGGTTGAATAAAAGAAAATGAATCATGTATGGATGGCCTTAAGGTGGCAAATGTCTGGAGAATCCCAATATGCATGTCCACATCTATGAATACTACATCGTGTTAGCCTAATTTCTGTTACAAGTTTCCCTTTGTTGAAAAAAAAAAATATTATTCAAATTCATACAAAAGCTGCTGAATAAGTATTCACCATGGTGTCAATGGAATCTTGGGTAATAAGTCTGTAATTGTCACATTGTCGCCCACACCAATGCATGTTTTAAAACTGTTCAATTTAATTAGTGAAGACTCAAAGTTGCTTTGCTTGGACTATACAGACAGTCTAAAAGAGTTTTATTTTATTTTTTTTTTAATATCCAGCTATGGATAAACGTCTTTCTTGAAGATCTGTGGATAGGCACTGTAGTTAATTTGTACACTTTTGTACCAGTCACAAAACTGTTTCGCATATGACTTGAGAGGGATTAATTTTTCTACTTCAAACAGTGCAATTCTGTAAAAATAATTAAGTTGGATGAATCGAGTGGGAACACTTTCCTCCTTCACAAAGCAAAACATCATACATGCTTTTAAATATTAAATATTAACTTGAGCTGTGGTGATTTGTGCTAGGATTTGTAACATTCTAATGCCTGGTAGATTATACTGCTACTGATTATATTGGTACAACTGCAATATTGATATAAGTGCATGATTGATATTATAGTTGATTTTATGACGCTTGTATCTGTTGCGAAAATTTTGGTACATTTTATGCCATAAGAAGGGTGTTTTATCAGTAAGTAATATTGTAACATTTACTTGGAAGATATTTCATTACATTGATGTGTTACTTGCTATGTTGCTTCAAATGGTCTATATTTGTCAGCAGTAGCAGAATATAATGTCAGGACAGGTTATTGCCTGGAGCCTCAGACTCCAGTGGTCCATGGAGATGCTAAAAGGTTCTTTGTATTGCTTCCAATAAATGTTTTCTTTAAGATAGGGGTGTCAAACTCATTTCATTATGGGCTGCATCAGCTTTATGGTTGCATTCAAGGGGCTGACTGTATCTGTAAGATTAGATGTCCAGAGCACACCACCCACATCAGATGCCAAGAGCCCCCACCCTCCCTTTTCATCATAGTGCACCCCTCTTACCGTGTTCTGCTGCTGGAAAAAGCTGGGGCGCAGCTGGGAAGGAAAAAGTGAAGGGTCTGGAGAAGGTCCAGAGGAGGGCTAGAGTTGGAGGCCAGAGTCTTCTGAATGCTAAGACCAGGGTAGGCAGGGACAAGGAGGTGCTGTGGCTGCACATAGAGGGACAGAATCTGTAGGAGGAGTGTTGTTCTCCTCTCTACTTCTGACTGGTGAGAGAGGGGAAGCAAAGATGAGCCTCTCTGCGGCAGCACAGAAAAGTGCAGGATCTGGCAGCACAGAAAAGTGCAGGATCTGGCAGAAGAGTTCTGTCCTCCTCTCTGGCGCCAACTGCTGAGAAAATATGGGGGCAGAGACTAAGGGGGTGCCACAGCTGCAGGAGAAGTACAAGGGCCACATGGAATGACCTGGCAGTCTAGATTCAGTCCTTAGGCCTTGTGTTTGGCGTGTGTTTTATGAGATAATCAAACAATCATATGCAATGTATAAGCACACTTTGTCTCTGAAAACATTGTTTTCAAATTATCTGCCACCATTGTATGAGTAATTTTCAATGAGCATACTGCTGCATGAGATCAAATTAAAAATTCATAATCTTTCTGAAATGTTTCACAAACCCACATCAGAAGCAAACACAAAAGTTTATGTACATTGACCCTTATCCATGATTCAGTTAAACTGGCAGGGGGCCCATTAATTGAAAACAGCCCCAGGGCCCATTAGACAATTTATCCACTGCTGTATATCAGGAAAAGTGATTAGTGCTGCTGATAAGCTCAGTTAGTGTACCCATAAACAGTTACTGTATTCATTTTTATATAGGATGGGTGATGTACAGAGTGAGTACGTTTTCCAATTTGTAGACCAGCCATCCAACTTTGCTGTCTCATTGTAGTTGGATTGTGCACACATGTCCGATGGCCTTCTTTGGTCTATGGGTGGCCTTATACTAAGTCTTCTGTTTTCACGCAGATCATACCTTGTCTAAATACTTTTAAAAGATCAATATCCCAGGAGTTTAATTGACTTGATGCTAGTCCAACCCACAAGAGACATGGCATGAGCTGATTGGACAATATTCACCGGCGTCATGTGCATCCAAATTAACGAATGGAATGAAATTTGGATCCATTAATTATTTGAATCCGAATTATTGAATTAATTCGAAAATTTAATCCATTTCCCCATGGACCCACACAACTATAGCATTATGTGATGTCACTCAAATGAAACTAAGGCATTCGTAAATGTCATTATATTTTTTTTTTATTCGTTGACATTCATTACTATGTGTATTCGGAAATTTGTAAAAATCCAAATCTCCAAAAATGATTTTTTCTATCTGAAAAAAAATCATAACAAAATGAAACACACATGAATAGATGTCACTCTTTGTCCATTTGGGAATTTTCTTGCAATCATTGAGAAATTGCAAAGTGTTTTCTGAATGGTGCACATGCTGAGCAAGCAAACTCTTATCTTGACAATGCAGCAGAACAGCCACTTGGCATGAGACCTGGAAACTAGAGGTGATGACTGAAGTAGCGGTGACTATTACCCCATATTCCTTAGGGATCCCACAGGTATGGCACATACATACTTAAATAGATCCAAGTTGGACCAATGTAACCATGTAAAAATTGCCATGCCTGGAATTCATCTTTAACAGCAACAAAGCGTGGGACTTAAACTTCTATCTGTTAGTCCCTTAGCTAGAAAAAAGAAAACTAATGCATCCAGTCACCACATGTAAGAACTGGCAAGCTGCAATAAATTACTATTTTGTTTTTGAGTTTAGCTACATTTTAACTGTTGAGTATATTTATTAAAAAAGTTTTTATTAAAAAAATGATTTTGTTTTAGTATAGTCAGGGGCGGACTGACAACTTATGGGGCCCCCGGGCAATAGGGGATCATGGGATCCCTGTGTCCTTGCCAAAACACAAAAAAGCCTATGAAAAAGGTACCAGGGGCATCTCATGGGGCCCCCTACTGACCCCGGGCCCTCGGGCAGTGCCCGAGTTTCCAAATGGTCAGTTCGCCCCGAGTATAGTCATTCCTATTTACACAAGTATAGTACCTGCAGTTGTGTCACTTTGGCACTTCTGTCCCCTATCTTTACTAGACATTGGTACATTCTGCTTCATTTAGACATTACTCTTTGTGAAGAACAAATTTCCTTCTAGGGGTGCAGTGGATCAAATTACTTTCAGAACTCAGCCTTCTCAGTGACAGTTTCCTGAGAAATATCAGAACTTTAATGGTATTAGTTTGAATAAAATCAAGATGTGCCATTTATTTACACATACTAATTAAATAGTAATGCGGTCATAAATTAAGGTTATGCTGGCGCCTGTGTCAAGCGAGATGAAATATTCTATAGTCTTATGAATATGTATGCTGGTAATGTTCCAAGTGCACTTGGAGGATACAATGTAGATTTTGTAGGGTACTAAATTTCTTTTGTTAGTTTACTTCAAGTGTTTTATGAAATATGTCAGACACCCAAAGATTCAGAGTCAGGCAGAAGAATTCATTGCTGGGGGAATTAAGCTTCATAGAATAAAAATCATTTCACGGAAATAGATGGTATAAATCTGAACATGAACATCAGAGAATGAAGGTGGCATACACACTGAACCAGCTCTTTCACAACTAAGGGAGTGGAACTACTGATCTTCTGATCTTGGGGTCCGCCAAGACGTGTTTGAACCTTGCTTGCATAACAGAACTCTATGATGGATATAAAGTGGACCTGTCATCACAGTATATAGATACCAGATTGGGCAAATGCTGTAAAAGCAGGCACTAAATCTTCCAGTATGGTATTAATCCATCCTTTCATTTTGGGAAATCAACTTCTCTTCTACCTTCAGCAATTCTGGGAATGTTATAGGATTTCTCTTCTTCACAATCCACAGCTGCCCCCTTCCCCATTGCCCCAGTGAAATGAACAGGCTTCCCACATCAAGGCAATAGGATTATTACTAATTCAGTCATGTGACTGCCAACAGTGAAAAAAACAAAACAAAAAACAAATGTATAACTTAGAGGAACAAAAAAGGTGACGAAAGCAAGTGGAAGGAAGTGCAGATGGACCTTAGAGGCACAGAAACCATAAACACATACAGTTGTGTTCAAAATAATAGCAGTCAGACATCACTAACCTGATCAGTCACTGTTTTTGGTAGAAATAATATTTCTACATGGCAAATAATTTACTAGCAGGTGTAGTAGAATAATAGAAATTCAACAGATCCAACAGTCATGACATGCATGCTGCTGATTCTGTGTAATTGAATCACTCATTGAAAGGGGCATGTTCAAAATAATAGCAGTGTGGAGTTCTATTAGTGAGGTCATTCATTCTTTGAAAAACAGGTGCCAATTATTGCCCTTATTTAAGGAAGGAAGGCAGCAAATGTTGCACATGCTGGTTACAGTGCATTTCTCTCTGAAATTCTGAGGAAAATGGGTCGTTCCAGACATTGTTCAGAAGAACAGCGTACCTTGATTAAAAAGTTGGTTGGAGAGGGGAAACATATAAAGAAGTGCAGAAAATGATAGGCTGCTCAGCTAAAATGATCGCAAATGCCTTAAAATTGCAACCAAAACCTGAAAGACGTGGAAGAAAGCGAAAAACTACCATTCGAATGGATAGAAGAATAACCAAAATGGCAAGGACTCAGCCAACAATCAGCTCTAGGAAGATCAAAGAAGGTCTAAAGTTACCTGTGAGTACTGTTCCAATTAGAAGACGCCTATGTGAAGCCAAGCTATCTGCAAGAAGCCCCCGCAAAGTCCCACTGTTGAGAAAAAGACTTGTGCTGAAGAGGTTACAATTTGCCAAAGAGCACATTGACTGGCCTAAAGAGAAATGGGGCAACATTTTGTAGACTGATGAAAGTAAGATTGTTCTTTTTGGGTCTAGTGGCCGGAGACAGTTTGTCAGACGACCCCCAAACACTGAATTCAAGTCACAGTACACTGTGAAGACAGTGAAGCATGGTTGCGCAAGCATCATGATATGGGGATGTTTCTCATACTACGGTGTTGGGCCTATTTATCGCATACCAGGGATCATGGATCAGTTTGAATACATCAGAATACTTGAAGAGGTCATGCTGCCTTATGCTGAAGAGGAAATGCCCTTGAAATGGGTGTTCCAACAAGACAACGACCCCAAACACACCAGTAAACATGCAACATCTTGGTTCCAGACCAACAAGATTGATGTTATGGAGTGGCCAGCCCAATCCCCGGATCGCAATCCAATAGAAAACTTGTGGGGTGACATCAAAAATGCAGTTTCTTTGGCAAAACCAAGAAATAGAGAAGAACTGTGGAATGTAGTCCAATCATCCTGGGCTGGAATACGTGTTCACAGGTGCCAGAAGTTGGTTGACTCCATGCAACACAGATGTACAGCAGTTCTCAGAAACAGTGCTTATACAACTAAATATTCATTAAGTAATTCAAAGGAAAGCAAAATCTCCAAACATTTTTCAGTTTATATAGTGAATGTTTGAGTTTGTAAAGAAGAATACAAACACTGCTATTTTTTTGAACAGTCTAATATTCACTTTTCTTCAATTTGTTTAGAGAAACAGCACAAATTTTTCTGCATGTTTTGATTTGGAATAGAATGTGTAGTGTTCCCAATGCATTTGTGAATATGGAAATAAAAGCTATTAGAAGGATTTTGAGCTTTATTCACTTTTTTCAACTCACTGCTATTATTTTGAACACAACTGTATTTAGTAAAATCACTTGTACTTTATTTTGACAATAAGGCATGAAAAAACATCTTTCAGTTTAAAACGTCATTGTACAATGTCCCTGCAGACAACACCATATTGTATGGAATAAAACCAGTGATAAGACATGTTAAAACCACCAGCAAGATCCTTTAGGGGGGTGAGAGACAGTAAGCCACTGGAAGAAAGGCCCAACATGTTTCGCGACAAAAATCGCTTCTTCAGGGTCTTAGTAGTAAAATCTAAAAAAGATATACATATGTTGAATATACCAAATTACATCATGTGAATATGAAAAGAATCATACAGAAATATCGTAAGACTTACATATAGTATTAATGTGTACCATGCAGCAGTAGACCTCCCATTCATAGAGGGCAGACATGGCACTAGTGTATTTTATATTTGGGAGTGACCCGACACCCGAGTACACTCCAATCTCCCCCCCTCTTTCATACCTTAGAGGAAGCTTCCTTAAATGCTCAATGGATACTTTTACACTTTTGCTCCAAGATTTGCCTTTTGTGTAAAATGCAAATTGTTAGGCCTGAAGATTAGTTAACCCCCCAAGCCACATACATTCACACATTTTCCACAGCAGAGACCCTGTAGAATAAGATGTTGGTAGCTGGAATTGTGTATGGTCACACAATTTTAAGTAAAATTTAAGTAAAAAAATATATTACCCAACTTTTTGGTAAAATATAAAAGTTGAGTCAAGTACTGTAAATGCATACCAGACTTCGGAATATTTTACAGGTCAGCAGTTGTTTAGAGTTAACCATGAATCATGACCCTAGAATTATTGTTCTCACTTCGTCATGTGTGGCAATACCTAATACGTATAGGGCATTTTGTTTTTTGTTTTTGCATGTGGGAACACAGGAACTTTACATGAGATGGGATGGGAAGATTAAAATTTTCATATTTATTTTATTTCATTTTAATGTTGGGATGGGGAGCTTCACATTTTAAAAATGTTTTTAATTTCATGTTAATCTTTTAAATGTATTGTTCACTGGGTCTGACAAGCCCTCCTCAGTGGAAGTGAGAGGTGTCCCCTGCACTCCACTGAAGCTGAAAAAGCACAGGTCATGTTTAACTAGCTCCCTTCCCATCCAATGCTACCCATCCTGTATGTTTAAAGTCAGATAATTATTAATCTTGCCATACAATATACAATTTTCTTGTTCAATTTCCTTTAGATTTACCTTCAACTATGTCGTGCAAGGGCCTGCCTGCTTGCATACATAAGGAAAGTATTTAGGTTTGACCTCATATTATATGGTTTTGGTAAATCTTAAGGAAAATTGTACAGGAAAATTGTATAATGTACAGCCAACCTTAGGTAGTGAAACCAGCATGAAGCCCTCAAGACTGTGTCTTTTTTAAGATAAGTCAACAATCCAGCATTCTTAATTCATTTTCCTTCAATTGTTTTCAAAAGTATATTAACTTTAGTGCTCTGATACACAAAACTGAATGAGTTAGAAAAGAACCCCCCCTTCTTTTTCTACCTTTTCTGCCTTTTCTGTTCAGACAGGCCAACAGAGATTCAATTAGAGAGAGGCAACCCTAACGCAGCCAGCTACGGCTAAACCTTCTATTTAAAACAACGTAACGTTGTGTGATAACAGAATTTTGAGAACACTATTGAGTTGATTTGAAAAAATTAGAAATTGCAAAATCTGGTGTAGCTGTGCATGGTAGCCAATAGCTTCTAACTTCAGCTTGGAAAAAACAAATCTGGAAGCTTATTGGATTATATGCAGCACTGCAGTAGATTTTGCACTCTCCTGTTTTTGTAAATCAACCCGTGTGTGTCAAACATTTATTTATAAATGTTTATGAAAATGGAAAGTGTGATATTGTATAAAAAACACCAGTTTAAAAGACTAAAAAATTAAATAAAATGCACCCAAAACCATTATACGGCTGCCAGACTCATTCACCTTTCCAATCGCTCCATCTCCGCCACCCCCCTCTGCCAATCCCTCCACTGGCTTCCGATTACGCAACGGATCAAATTCAAAATCCTAACACTGACATACAAAGCCGTCCACCATACTGCCCCAAACTACATCACTGACCTAATATCCAAGTACCGCCCAGCACGCACACTCCACTCCTCACAAGACCTCCTTCTCTCTAGTTCCCTGGTCTCCTCCTCCCATGCCCGTCTCCAGGACTTCTCCAGGGTGTCACCCATCCTCTGGAACTCCCTGCCCCAACCCATCAGATTATCACCTACTCTCCTCTCCTTTAGGCGCACCCTGAAAACCCATCTCTTCAGGGAAGCCTACCCCACCCCCTGCTATCCTGCCGACCTCCTCCACTCTTCCTACCACTCCATCCCCCACAGCTATCTCCTCCTGTACCACTATCCCCTCCCTCCTAGATTGTAAGCTGGAAAGAGCAGGACCCTCGATCTCCTCATGTTTTGCATTGTATTGGTATTGTTCTGTCACATGTTCTGTCCCCCTTTGTAATGTACAGTGCTGAGCGAACCATTGGCGCTTTATAAATACTGTATAATAATAATAATAATAATTATACAGCTTGCCTTTGACTAGAGAGCATCCAGATGTTGGAGACATTGGGGTTTATTTACTCCAGAGCAGGGGCGGACTGACCATTTGGAAACTCGGGCACTGCCCAAGGGCCTGAGGTCAGTAGGGGGCCCCATGAGATGCCCCTGGTACCTTTTTCATAGGCTTTTTTGAGTTTTGGCAAGGACACAGGGGCCCCATGATCCCCTATTGCCTGGGGGCCCCATGAGTTGTCAGTCCACCCCTGCTCCAGAGATGGCAAAATCTGATGCAACTCTGCAAAGAAATCAGTCAGCTTTCAGTTTTTTCTTGCCAAAGCTTACTTGAACAAGCTGAAGTTAGAAGTTGATTGGATAGCATACACAGATGCACCAGATTCTGAGTGCTCCAGTTTTAGTGAATCTGCCCCATTTATAACACATATCAAATATTTGCCAATTTTCTGTGTAGGGGAGGGAATGAGCTTTTCGTTCTATGTGTGCTACACACTTCAATCAGCTATGCTGGGGATGAGATGGCGATACGTCCTGGACACCTAGTGACTTGGGGAAGGATGGGTAGAATTTTAAATTGTTTTCTTTAAGATATATTCCCTGCTATGATCACCAGGCATCTGCCACATGTTATGGTGCTGAAACATAATTTGGTATCTTCAAAAACACATTTAATCCAGAAAACTTAGTTGACACAGTTCTGGCGCTGACAGTGATGTGTGTAAATTACCTAGTGATTTTTTTCCCTCTGATCTATCCAACTAACAGTACAATTTAAAAATACCATTTCCTGATTAGAAAATGAGTGCTTGGCCACTTAATGCGCTCTCCTACGCTATGTATAACAGAATTATTTAACATCTCTATCTAAGGGCAAATGCAGAGGAAATTGAAAAAATAATTCTAATTTCTTTTTTCTTAGATTATTCATCTAATCTATACTAACAATGATTGCACTTTTGTATCCCATTAGTACAAATGAATGCAAATATAATAGAAACTCAATGTTGTAGAAAATGACTTTTGAGATAGTTCTGAATATTCTGTAATGGAAGGAAAGGCAGAAATATTTTTTAGAGTTGTAGCCACTTTGTAGGAACTGAGATGACAGAACATAAATTATTTAATGTCATTATTTATTATATACATTCTCTGAGTGTTGATATGGTATATATATATAGTATATATATATGCAGGGGCAGACTGACAACTCATGGGGCCCCCGGGCAATAGGGGATCATGGGGCCCCTGTGTCCTTGCCCAAACTCAAAAAAAGCCTATGAAAAAGGTACCAGGGGAATCTCATGGGGCCCCCTACTGACCCCGGGCCCTCGGGCAGTGCCCGAGTTTCCAAATGGTCAGTCCGACCCTGGACACCTGCCTTTACACGCACATGAACGTTACTGACATCCCAATCTTAGTCCCACTCAATATTGAATTGCCCACCCTTTGCAGCTATAACAACTTCAACTCTTCTGGGAAAGCTGTCCACAAGGTTTAGGAGTGTGTCTATGGGAATGTTTGACCATTCTTCCAGAAGCACATTTGTGAGGTTAGGCACTGATGTCAGATGAGAATGCCTGGCTTGCAGCCTCTGCTTTAATTCATCCCAAAGGTGTTCTATTGGGTTGAAGTCAGGACTCTGTGTAGGCCAGTCAAGTTCCTCCACCCCAAACTCACTCATCCATGTCTTTATGGACCTTGCTTTGTGCACTGGTGTGCAGGCATGTTGGAACAGGATGGGGCTATCCCCAATCTGTTCCCACAAAGTTTAGAGAATTAAATTGTCCAGAATGTCTTGGTATGCTGACACCTTAAGAGTTCCCTTCACTGGAATTAAGGGGCCAAGGCCAACCTCTGAAAAACAACCCCATACCATAATCCCCCCTCCACCAAACTTTACACTTGGCACAATGCAGTCAGGCAAGTACCGTTCTCCTGGTAACCAGCAAACCCTGACACGTTTATCGGATTTCCAGACAATGAAGCATGCTTCGTCACTCCAGAAAACATGTTTCCGCTGCTTTAGAGTCCAGTGACACCGTGCTTTACACCACTGTATCCAACACTTTGCATTGCACTTGATGATGTAAGGCTTGGATGCAGCTGCTCCACCATGGAAACCCATTCAATGGAGCTCTCTATGCACTGTTGTTGTGCTAATCTGAAGACCACATGAAATTTGGAGTTCTTTAGCTATTGACTCTGCAGACAGTTGGTGACTTCTGCGCACTGTACGCTTCAGCATGCACTGACCCCACTCTGTCATTTTACGTGGCCTACCACTTCATGGCTGAGCTGCTGTTGTTCCCAGTTGTTTCCACTTTGTTATACTACCACTAAGAGGTGATCGTGGAATATTTAGTAGCAAAGAAAGTTCACAGATGGACTTATTGCACAGGTGGCAACCTATCACGGTACAACGCTTGAATTCACTGAGCTCCTGAGAGTGACCCATTCTTTCACCAAATGTTTGTAGAAGCAGTCTTCATGCCTAGGTGCTTGATTTTATACACCTGTGGCCATGTAGGTTGTTGGAACACCTTTGTCCAATGATTTGGAGGGGTGTCCCAATACTTTTGCAAATATAGTGTATTTTATACAGCTAATGAAGAACCCCTTGGGGTCTGGAGACATTGCCCCTTGCTCCCTAGTGGAATACAAAAAAAAAATATTCTGCAGAGGGGGAAGGAAAACTTTAGGCTCACAGTAATACTCCAACAGTCAATTGGACTGGTTATGATCAGAATTCTCCCCTGTGGGTTTGGAGCAATAAAACATGGATGGATTATCTAATCCCTTCCTATTTTGATCGAAACCTTTTTCACAGGAGTTTGTTCTGAAGTATGCACACAAAAACAGACTAAACCCAACTGTGGCATATGCATGATGATCCTCCAGTAAAAAACAAACTCAGTAACTGCCCTCATACAATGAACTTGTTTCTTTTTTTAGGCTAACAGCAATCATCTTTGCATTGTCTTTAGTTTTTGTTCACCCTTGTGTTAAAACTTTCATCCCTTGACATGAAATGACTACTACCTCACTCACTGGATTCTTCCTCCCGAAGATCCACAGGAGATGTAGCCAGGAGAGGCTCCGACAGGCTGCTTTGAATTGGTTCTGTTTATCTCTCCTCTCTAGATACTTCAAACTTGAAAGGTATCAGATATAAAAAGGAGCATTTCAAAGAAAATGCTTTTTGTGTCAAGTCTGCTATCCCATTGCTTTTAGTCTTTTCAGAATGGTGTTTAATTAAAGATGAGGGGAATTTCATGAATACGTTTTGTGGTCAGGTTCACTCTTGAAACACCTAAACCTGGTCATTCCAGAAGCCAATCACAGTGTAAGTCAAATACTCATGTAAAAAAGAGTAGGATGGAACATTTTTGACTGCCTGTTAAATGTATCCTGAAAAATATGACTATTGCATCTATGGGAGAATAACGTAGTAGAATGTGGACATTTCTGACCATGAAACGTAGCCTCAGGCTTTAACAGATCTTTGAAGAAAAAAAGTTTAAAAATTAAATTCTCCAGCTGTTACAGTTGGATTTTCAGATACATCACCTACCGAGGTGCTGGAGGGAACCTGGATTTTCATTACTACACCTACTGGTTTTAAAGCTGTTGGATAAACATTTTCCAATATAACTGATTCTGATTTTAAATTGAGTATTTTTGCATTACAATTTCACTTATTCCAATTTCAATTATTTTCACTTGCACTAACATGTTCCACCTAGAGGTACCTGCCCATGCCTACTCAGCCTCCAAAGGCCTGCTATGAGGCCTGTTTCACATGCACTTCAGCTTGTATAAGAGCAGTGTGAAAAGCAAGCTTTAACAAGCATTTGAAGAGCTTTCAACAAGCTTTGCTGAAGCTTTTAAAGCACCATTCTGCTTCAGCAAATTTTTAAAACACAGGTCCTAATGGAAGTGTTGATTACCACTTTAAACACACTGCTAGAAGACTTCAACACTTCTTAAAGCTTGTTGAAAGCCTGCTAAAGTCTGATAGCAGCTTGCTTAAACATTTACAATCTGATGCTTTAAAAGCTTCGATAGAGCTTGTTGAAAGCTCTGCAAATGCTTTGTCAAAGCTTGCTGTTCACACTAACCTAATACAAGCTAAAGTCTATGGGAAACATGCCTTAGAGATGAATACTGGGCCAACCTGTAAGACAAAGTTCCAGCACAGGCAGATAAAGTGAAATCTTGTCCGCTCTCTACTGCCTCCTCTGTGTTCCTATTGGTCAATGATTCAGCTCATTATATGCGCCAAAGGGAACATAAACAGGTGGGATGTAGCAGCATGGTCTTCTGACTGTAGTTGCAATGCTGAGCTCAGCTGCTGGTCTGGAAAGAGAGAGTATGTCCTAGGCATGCAAATAAGAAAGACCTTAGCTCTTGTGATGTTGGGGTGTGCATATCCATTGCCTGTAGTGTCCTCAAAACAGGACAGTGGCGTGGGAATATCCTTTTTGGAATTTTTATGATAGGCTTCAGAGAGGATCAACATGGCCTATAGGTATGCAACTTTAATTAAGCAACTTGGTGCATTTACATATACTGGGACCCTTTGACTGAATGCATTGTTTTATACAATAGGTTTAAAAACATTTTATTGGTTGTTTTGTTTTAAAGATAAAGTGGTCATTGAAACCAGAGGGGTCCATTGCAGTATGTGAAACACATTGACCTACTTTGCCCTGTGGCATTCCATCCATCTGAATGCATTGTTTAATAAACCCCAATGGACCAAAATTTGCTCCTGCCTCATTTGAACTAAAACAGGACATTGTTGCAAATAGTAGTTCACTACAGTATGTTTCGGTGTGCTACAATGCAGGTGTGTTGCAGTGCCATTCACAGAGAATGGCGCAACAGCACACCAATGCATATAATGTGCATGGGAAAGAGCCTAAAGGCCAATTTACATATGTGCATTATGGTACTGTAGTACGTTGGTGTGCTGCAGTGCCATTCATTTTAAATACCACCCCAACCAGGGGCGGACTGACCATTTGGAAACGCGGGCACTGCCCGAGGGCCCGGGGTCAGTAGGGGGCCCCATGAGATGCCCCTGGTACCTTTTTCATGGGCTTTTTTGAGTTTGGGCAAGGACACAGGGGCCCCATGATCCCCTATTGCCCGGGGGCCCCATGAGTTGTCAGTCCGCCCCTGACCCCAACACAACTCCACAGGAGGTGCACTGCAACACAATTGGGTATGCTGTGCTCTCATGCCTAGTGTGATCAGTTTTTAATAGGAAAGCAGAATGATTGGTAGGAACATCAGGGATTTCATACAAAGGAATCAATACAAAGCACATGTTACAGCAGGTACATATAACGAATATGAAATGTTGGGTTTACATATTTTTTAATTTCTTAGTAATTTAAAAATGTATATTATACAGTATCTGTATGTACTAGACCTTTTACACCTCTGCTAGAGTACCTTCATATTCATAGAAACAACGGTAGGTCAGATAATTGCTAGTTTTATATTGTATTTTTTTTTATTTATATTTATTGTTTCTTTTGACTGTTCACCATGCAATGTCTTTTCAAACAATCTCTCTAATTCAGTAATATTTGTTGTCTTTTACAAGTTCTACATATTCTTCAAGACAGGTGTGAATTTAATATGTGATTGCCATCAGTTGTCATGAATGTGTTTATTCTCAACACGGATAAAAAAATGGGTAACTCCGGCTATATCTGCGTTTTATATATCGATTCCTATTTTTTTGTTATTATTTCTTTGTGTGTTATGTTGTAATAATCAGCTGAGAAATAGACTGTTGGCTTATAAATAAAATTTAATAACAAGAACAGAAGTGTTAGGCTGGACCCATGCAGTGACTAGTCTTAAAAATATACCCAACAACAATGTCGCTTGTATGGTAGATAAAATGAAAGCCAGCTGAGACGCAATGGCAAGTACAGACCCTTATACTCTTTAGAAAACAGGCGACATGCAGAGAATACAAAACGGATTGGCGTTGCACTGAACTGGAATTCAGCACATCAATCTGCAAATTTTTCAAAGATAAGTATCTACAATCAGAAAGATGTGATGTACAATAAAATGTTTTGTAGAGCGCTTTTTTTTTTGTTGTTTTGCTTTCTCATGGGTTCAAAAACATAAACATCCAAACCCTTTATTCTCAAAGATTCTTGTTGCCTTTCAAATTCACTTGATGTCAAATTCGTGTTTTTAATATGCAATTAGATGTAAAGGAACAATGAACGTATCCTGAAGGACAAGGAATACCAATATAAATATCCAAAGCAAGTGTATTAATAGAGACATAAAGAGACCAACTTTGAGCTTCTGGGCAAAGCAATAAACTAATCTCTATCCAGGATTCAATCTAATTTGTCATCTCTGCTTGGTGGATAGACTTGCAGGTACAGCTTGTCAACAACAATGGGACAGTTCTGAAAAGTGTCCTAGGGCAGAATTCTAGAATAAACTATGTTGCATTTCAGTAATGTGTACATTCCAGGACTCTCACATTGTAATATACCAGCCTTTCTCAACCTTTCCAATACAGAGGAACTCTTGAAATAACCTTCCAGTCTCAGGGAACCCCTGTTAAAATTACTATATCTGCAACTCATGATACACCAGTTGGATGATAAATAGGAAGAATGCTCCTTACAGTTGACGTCATTGGGAAGAAATACCCCCCCCCCCCCCATTGTATCAGTGGGAACTTATCTGAGAGTCAGAAATTGTTCATTGCTCAAGAATCCACTAACAACTTTTGGAGGAACCCTAGGGATCCATAGAACCCTGATGGAGAAACCCTGTAATATACAGTATGGGGTTGATTTACTAAAACTGGAGAGTGCAAAATCTTGTGCAGCTGTGCATGATAGCCACTCATCTTCTAACTTCAGCATCTTCAATTTGATTTGACAAAAACAAAAACGTGGAAGCTGATTGTCTATCATGCACAGCTGTACTAGATTTTGCACTCTCCTGTTTTAGTAAATCAACCCCTATACAGTATGTTGTAAAAATGGAACAAAATATGTTTTTAGATTTGGGCAAAGTGAGATAGAGTCTGTTCGCCTTATGGATCGTTATTGTTTTTTCCCTCTACTTTATTACACCCATGAGAAGAAGCTCTCAGCCATGAACTGAACTTCCTGGTTCTCTTGGCTTTTTTCTTCTGTATATTCCTGAGAAACAAGAGTGCTATGAACGATACAAGGTTGCAATGCTTAGACCACACTCTTGCTTTTGCTTTGTGAATGCTGATGTGATTGCCCTTTAACATCTATTGCACTAAAGTGCTGTGTGAAAGGATCAACTTTGTTGTTTTTGGGGATACCTAATTTATTTTCTTTTTTGGTTTGTGGTTGAGCACTTTCTGAAAACTATCCAGTAGAAGGGTGGTGTGCCAGTAGGTGTTCTCCTTTACAAAAAGATGGCAACCAACCCAATTTATAACTAGCCTTTGCAATAAGGTGCACATGGAAGGGCAACACACATCACAAACAAACAAACAAACAAACAAACATTTCCCAGCACACTTACCAGCTAGCCTGCAAACAAATCAAATTGCCCCTGTCTAACAATTCATGTTAAAGACAGAGTGTTTTGTTGCACACATTTGCAAATAAATACAGAAGCCGCAGTGCCTGTGTCAAGGCTCCTTCGTAAACGACACTCTTGAGAGTCTCCAAGTTGGAGCATATATAGCAATGGATAAATTAAGGGCAGATTGGATGTATGGATGCAGAAACAAGAAGGGATCTGATAACATAAAAATACCAGAGTTATTACCCCCTTCCCCGTGGATTTTCTTTTAGAAAAATACACTTGAATGTGAAACTGGTGTTGAATTTAGGGCAGAGGCCTGACTGCCATGGTGAGGTTGGAGAGGTGATACCCTGTCTCTACTCAAAGTTAAGGATATAGCACTTCATGTAAAGTCTCATTTCAATTGAATTAAACAGTTGCCTAGTTATTTCCGATACAACATGTACTGTGAATGCAATTCTACCCCATCTGTCCTTTTTTTTTTTTACAAATGTATCGTCATGTCTCATCATTGCCCAATGAAAAAAAAATCAAAAAAGATTAATAAAAACATAGAAATCCATTTATAACTCTGCCTAAATCACCAATCATGTCTCCAATTATCACCCAAACAGTCCTATCTGCTTCTCCCATAACCTCCTGCTCTCTAACTCCCTTGTCTCCTCTTCCCATGCTCATGTCCAGGACTTATCCAGAGCCTCCCCCATCTTCTGGAACTCTCTACCCCGATTTATCTGATTGTCGCCTACTCTGCCTACTTTTGGGTGATTTCTAAAAACCTATATCTTCAGGGAAGCCTATCCTGCCTTCAGCTAATAACCAAATCTTCTATTTCTCCTATCAGTTTATCTTCCACAGTTATTTCCTTTTGTATCACCAGCCCCT
Source organism: Staurois parvus (assembly GCF_062004578.1). Taxonomy (NCBI): domain Eukaryota; kingdom Metazoa; phylum Chordata; class Amphibia; order Anura; family Ranidae; genus Staurois; species Staurois parvus. The sequence goes on along the minus strand of NW_028318294.1, from coordinate 9,512,524 downwards.
CCCTCTTAGATTGTAAGCTCCAAGGAGCAGGGCCCTCCTAACCCTCTTGTATTGAAATCTATCATTGCTGTATTGTCTCCCTTTATATTGTAAAGCTCTGAGCAAGCTGCTGGTGCTATATAAATATCCTGCATTATAATAATAATGTTTCTACAGTAGACATATTTTCCAATGCAGCTGTTCAGGACCCAGCTACTCCATGCTCCCATATAAGGATTCTGGATATATAGTAGTGACATACTAGTCTTCAAGTTCAGTGGATATTCTGATTATATGACAGGATTGCATTACTAGGGCGGCTTTCTGATGCCCAGGAAAGCCCTGACAGGGCCCCTGGGATAGTCAGTTTACATGAAGTATAAGGACTTTGATGCTGTTTCATCATTTCACTCTACATAAACCCTGTAGATATTACAGATACTTTTCCACTATGCCACTCCTCCAAGATATGGGGGTAGATTTAAAACTGGTGCACTTAGAATCTGGTACAGCTGTGCATAGTAGTCAATCATCTTCTAAAATCAGCTACTCCAGTATACAATAGAAATCTGAGGAAGTTCAAAGGCACTGAGAAACATAGATACATCTCCCAAAGTACAGAAGTTGGCTGATTTGCCCTCATGAGAGGCCTTTAAGTTAAAGGGGAACCCCCGAAAGTACTTGATCCACTGGGTTTAAAGTACCTCTGTAATTGGCTTTAAGTACCACATTAGATCCATTGTGAGGCACGATAGATCTTGAAGCAGCATCACAGGTGTTTAATTGAGTAAGATGGTGTCTTGGGTGTTGATCACTTACATATTTTTTTCTTTCACTTTAAAGAAGTTAATTTGGCAAATGATGTCCCATGGAAATGCAGGGTTGGGGTTCTTGAGTCCTAGAGATCTTTGGATCCAATCAATTTCAGTAGGGCTATCTGTAGGTTTCTGAAGTAATTGATTGAAAATAGCAACAGTGGCAGGAGCCAGATCCTTGGTCTCAACAGATTCAGGCAGGCTCTTGATTCTGATATTGTTGAGATGATTTCTATTTTCCAAATTGTTTAGCTGAAGCATGAGCTGGTGGAATTGTAGTGCAGAGTATATTCTGTCAGTGGATTGTTCCAGATCTTCTAGCCTTGAGTCCAGATTTGTCTTAAGCTCCATGGTTTCTTGTTTGTAGAAATGCTGAAGTCTCTATACATACAGTTTAAAGTCCTGCCTAGTAGGTAGAGCCCTATTATAGACTTCCATGTCCCAATTATCTCTGAAGCCCTGAGATGCTCATAAAGGGCTTCTGGAGTCATGAGAGTTTCTGTCAGATCCCTGAGGTGATGGAAAGTGGCTTCAGGAGTCTCTGTATGAAGCAAGATTAAGCTCCAGTGGGGTCCCTGTGGCTGTGTGTGAAGACAACACCATCTTGTCTGCCATCTGGGCTCTGCTGCAGGGGGGAGATCGGGTGAGAAATCCACTGATCTCTCCCGTGGATCAACCCCCATTGGGTTTCCCCATCTTTGTGCCCTGGTCGGGGGGAGATTATAAGCCGAAAGTGATGACTGAGCAGAGTGGGAGCCTCTGGGAGATGCATCTTACAGCTCCAAGTGCCAGGCCACCCTCTTTTAGTGCTATAGTGTTAAAAGATCAAGTGCAACTTGCATGGCTTCATATTTTTCTGACAGTAATGCCAAGTGTAATGAGCCGCAACTGCAGTGCACATTTCCAGCACCCTCATTCTCGTTGTTCACTCTCTACACACACATCCTTATAATAGGATTCTGATGTTTCAATTACTCTTCTTTTATTTTATCATTGACCTATTAAGTTCAGCAATAAATTCTCCACTTCTCTAAGCTGGAAGCTGTACCCCAAAATGGCAAGCAGATGGCAAGAGACTAGTTACCAGTATTGCCCTTGGTCTCCTCGCTGTCAATCTTTTCTGTTACTGATTTACCATGCCTTGTTCCACACTATGGGGTTGCTTTACAAAAACTAGAGAGTGCAAAATCTGGTTCAGCTGTGCATGGAACCCAATCAGCTTCTAACCTCAGCTTGTTTCAATTAAGCTTTGACAAAAAAAAAAAACACAACTGGAAGCTGATTGGTTTCTATGCATAGCTGCTCCGGATTTTGCACTCTCCAGTTTTATTAAATTAACCACTATGTTTCTGTAGCTGCCCCCACCAAAACTAGTCATCTGGTGATTGGTGGGGCAATAGTGAAGAAGCAGGAGGACAGGAGGAAGAACACATATTCACAAAATGAATGGAGCAGGAGCACTGAAAACTTTGTGCTTCGGGTCCTCAGGTACAGCTTCCTTTCCAGCCAGGAAAACAGTGATCAATAGAGTAAGAACATCATCAAAGTGCAAATATACAGGTAGGAGTCTATGGAACAGGAAGTGCACTGCTAATTTTTCAGGAGGAATTCAAGTCAGAAATATATTTTTAAGAGTATTACTTTGTTCCATATAACATAGAAAATTAGTTTGTTGAGTTGGGGTCCACTTTAAGAGGAATACACCTAACTACAGACACAACCACCATCACCCAATCCTGTTGGTTGGAGTCAGAAACAATTGTTACATGACTATGAATTCTTCTAGTAGCCCTATAACCATAAGCTTTGGAAAAAAAGATATTCCTATTTTTATCCTTTAATATATATACCCATATTTTAATATTTATACCCTCCAGATGTAAAAGTAAAATGAAGGGATTTGCATGTCATTGGATGGAAGAAGGCCAGTGTTTCCTAAAAAATAAATGCCATAGGCAAAGTTCTCTCCTGCTGTTTGTGGTTGGCATGCTAACTGAAACCATGAGAGACCAGTCTAACTCTGCTGGCTTTACACAGCTTGAATTTGTAAAACAAGTAATAGAAAATGAAGCAACATTATCTTTGAAGTACACAAATGACGCGTCGTTCATTGCCCATAAGCTGTAAGTCTCAGAAGGTTAATAAAAGTTCTTAACAGGAAGATAAACAGGTCACCTCTTGTCAAGCTGCTAATTTTATGAAGCTTGCTACATATGCATGGGCCATTATAACACGTATTCTTAGGATAAAGAAAAGAGCGTAAATATGGCTTATGGGAAATCAGCATGTAATAACAGCGGTGGTTTGCAAAGACTGTTCTTTGCCAGGCACTACTACTTCGAGCAGCCGTGTTTTAGGACATTCATGCATGAACACAGGTGGTTCCATCATTAGCACAGAAGGCCTCATCCTCTGATTGATCCTCAGGTGTCTACATGAGGAGACTGTTAATTAAATCTGGCACTGTTGGAAGATGGGGATAAGGACTGGACTTGGAAAAGACTTCACGAGGGATTAGTAAAATCTTAATTAAGTAGAAGGATCATGGTTACCTAGCTGTATTTCCATCTGCCAAAGGAAATGCAAAGATTGAACTTTTAAGAAAAAGCATACATTGAATCTTATGTAGGTATTTGGAGGAAATTTAAGCCAGAATCAGGGAATAAATGTTCACCACATACCCACTTGTGAATAGTGTTAGTTCTTAGGTTTAGTTTTTCAGTAAGCATGAGCTTTTTGGTTTTTCATGCTAAGGGGGGAATTCAAGTTAACCTGTGGCCAGCCTATGCACATTAAAGTGTTTATAATTTCTTAAGCAGTAAATAAGTTTTACGAACCAGCTCTCGCTGACCTCTGTAGATGCAGGCACTGCGGACGGGAGCAATTCATCCTCACAGTCTACAGCAGAAGCAATGAGGTCAACTGCATTAAAAAGGGTATTTGCTCAACAGATAAAACTGTTATTCTACCACTTTACAAATTCCTTGTTCGGCTCATTCTTGAGGAAGGATGTGCTGGAGTTGGAAGGAGTCCAAAGAAGGACAACAAAACTAATAAGGGAGCTGGAGGATCTCAGTTATGAGGAAAATCTACACACATTAAGCTTATTTTCCCTGGAGAAGAGACACTTAAGAGGAAACAAGATCATGATATACAAATGTTTCAATGGAGGTCGCTCAAGAGAACACATGGTCATTCAATGAAGCTGGACGAGAAATGGTTTATCCTTAAAGTGTGTAAGGGATTTTTACTGTCAGAACAGTAAGATGTGGAACTTTTTTCCACAATCGGTGGTACTAACGAGAAGCCTATAATTTGAAAATCCTATTAGATGGGCATTTTAGAGAACACAGTATACAGGGATATGGGGAGTGGCAAAGACATACATGCATACACACACACCAACACAGGTTGAACTGGATGGATTGATGTTTAACCTTATCAACTATGTAACTCTCCTGTTCCCCTCTTCAGAGCACCTGCTTTTAAGGCTTGAAGTCTCCCAATTCACTACTTGTAGAGAGGAACAAAATGAGATATGCTACTAAGTAACTTGTAGGATTGAGTGCAGGGTATGCTGAGCTGCTAGGTAACCATTAGGAGGGAGGAGAAATGAATCTGAGCACTGTAGGGGGATGAGAGTAGAGAGTGCAGAGCTGCTTGGATAGGGGAGAAGGGGGAGTAGAGCTAATGAGTCACTGCTGGAAGGGGAGCTAAGCTACTGAAAAAATGCTTAAACAATATCGTTGCTTCTGCTTGAAATGTTGAGGATGTATAGCTCCACGGTGTCTACAACTATTGAGGACATTGAGGTCACATTGTAAAGCATATTTTTACTGCTTGGTAACTGCATATAAGTACTTGGCTTGATCGTCTACAGTTGAAATCCCTGACTAAAGTGTCAAAGCTAAAACACATTAATTAACTATCAGCTTTTGAGTAAAAGGAGGTACAGTAGAGTCCTAGGAAGGTCCATCTTCTAGAGTGGAAGATCATTTTCATTGTTGGTTTGAAGCAAGAGGTTCAAGGGAAGTAGATGAGGGCTGAAAGAGGGCATTGCTCTAAGAGATACAGGGCAGTGTTTCTGCTCATGTAGTTCTTGATGTTGAAAAAGACTCAAATACCCTCTGTGCTGCAGACAGGTTCAATCAAAGCTACAGACACCTTAGTGGAATGGTGCTCCTTAGAAGCATTCAGATGCAGATGGAAGCCCTACAAAAAGACTATGGCTAGTTTTAATGTCTATGGTTAGCCTCAGTGTCCTTGAACCTCCAGCAGAAGCACATCCCGAACCAGTCTTTGAAATCAATATGACCTTACATGTTCCTTCTATTCTATATCAGTGTCCTGGAACCTCCAGCAGAAGACACATCCCGAACCAGTCTTTGAAATCAATATGAGAGAAAACACAGGTGGCGCACACACCTAGTGCATTATCCAAGGTTTATTGTAGGAATTAAATCATAAAAACATACTCACAGACGAAGCATGTATCTAAAAAGCATAGAAAAATGACAATGGCCACAACGGCGGGCAAGGTGTTCTCACAGTCAGTGCGGTCAAATGGCTGACGCGTTTCGGGGACGAATCCCTTTCCTCAGAGCTGATGACCAACCTGCTGATTAGATTGATGACCCACCATCAAAATCATCATTTGAAATCAATATGACCTTACATGTTCCTTCTATTCTATATTAGTGTCCTGGAACCTCCAGCAGAAGACATCCCGAACCAACCTTTAAAATCAATATGACCTTACATGTTCCTTCTATTCTATATCAGTGTCCTGGAACCTCCAGCAGAAGACACATCCCGAACCAGTCTTTGAAATCAATATGACCTTACATGTTCCTTCTATTCTATATCAGTGTCCTGGAGCCTCCAGCAGAAGACACATCCCGAAGCAGTCTTTGAAATAAATATGACCTTACATGTTCCTTCTATTCTATATCAGTGTGCTGGAACCTCCAGCAGAAGACAAATCCCGAACCAGTCTTTCAAATCAATATGACCATACATGTTCCTTCTATTCTATATCAGTGTCCTGGAACCTCCAGCAGAAGATACATCCCGAACCAGTCTTTGAAATCAATATGACCTTACATGTTCCTTCTATTCTATATCAGTGTCCTGGAACCTCCAGCAGAAGACAAATCCCGAACCAGTCTTTGAAATCAATATGACCTTACATGTTCCTTCTATTCTATATCAGTGTCCTGGAACCTCCAGCAGAAGACACATCCCGAACCAGTCTTTGAAATCAATATGACCTTACATGTTCCTTCTATTCTATATCAGTGTCCTAGAACCTCCAGCAGAAGACATCCCGAACCAGTCTTTGAAATCAATATGACCTTACATGTTCCTTCTATTCTATATCAGTGTCCTGGAACCTCCAGCAGAAGACATCCCGAACTAGTCTTTGAAATCAATATGACCTTACATGTTCCTTCTATTCTATATCAGTGTCCTGGAACCTCCATCAGAAGACACAACCCGAACCAGTCTTTGAAATCAATATGACCTTACATGTTCCTTCTATTCTATATCAGTGTCCTGGAACCTCCAGCAGAAGACACATCCCGAACCTGTCTTTGAAATCAATATGACCTTACATGTTCCTTCTATTCTATATGCACATCTAGTAGCTGACACAGATTGAATGTACTATTTCACATGATTATCCTACAATGCAATGTACTATTTACACCAAGGATGCATATCTTCAATGGGAAATGTCTTACACTTAGGCTGGCCATACATGGATCAAAATTTAGATAGTTCAGCAGGGATGGGCCACATTTCAATCCATGTGTCATCTCTGCAGTTGAGCAGAAGTTGATCTACCTATTGACTATTGTTCAAAAACTCTACCGGAAAAAAAGCAGCTGGATCAGCACTGCAGGCAATAGGCATATTCTGGCATGGGGAAGTGTCAGAATACAATAGTGCAGCAGGAAGGCTTTTGCTCAGTTTTTTTTCATTCAACCCGCTGGTTCAGTGAAAACAAATGACCCATGTATGGCTAGCTTTAGGGAATCACAAGGAACTGGTTACTTGGCCTGAGCTTTACTGACAAGACTGTGCATTTAAACTCATGCTAGACCTCAGTCCTCCTCTATCCCTTCCAGAAATAATTCTTTGTGCATTAATCTCATTTACCTGAAGAGCTGGGAGACATGCAACACCACATTTTGTAATGAATGATAACTTCCCACAGATACTGAAACAGCACTGTACATTATGAAGGGCAGTAATTTAACCTAAAAATAGATCCCCTTATTGACTTGTCTGCTATTAAAATAAGAACGCAGCCTCACACCTGCAGAGATAATTATTTATCGGTTGCAGGAGTTTGCTTTTTGTTCATAAAAAAATTTCACATTTCATTCAAAATGACTTTTTTCATAAGTGCAGCTTTTTTTGTCTTTCTGCTTCTTTAGCAGATGTAATGGAAGGGGCTTTGTGAGTATGTCATCTGAGCTAAAAACTGGAAGTAATGAAGAAGTATAAAATAGTCCTAAAGTGTCATTTCTAAACATTTTGTTCTTTGATGGTATTTTATCCCTAGTCTTTCTGGGAAATTGTAGGTGCATTAGTCATTTGATTCTTTATTAGAGTTATGAAATGGAAGAAAAGGGTTTTCTGCCCATTATAAAAGAACTGTAGAGACATAAATTTTGTGAAGCAGGGCTGGACAAATCCCAGAAGGGCAGCTAGCCAGGAAAAGATCACTGGTGTCTAACTTTTTTCAACTTTTTCTTCAGAGAGATGGGACGGGTTTGCTATGTCTATTCAAAACGTACCAGGTACTCAGTATTTCTGTACTCTACCAGTGGTTGAACGGAGTTGCAGAGAAGCAAAGGGGAGATATTGCAAGGCTTTTTTTTGGCTGTGCGACACTTAAGGGATTTTTTTTTATTGGAATGTATCATATATTATTTTTTCTCTGTGTCTTTGAAATTCATTTTATATTGTGTTTATATACCAATGTTTACTTTTGTAGAATAAATTATTTCACTGTATATGTAACGGCTGTGGATCCTGAGGAAGCAAGTTCTTCATGAAATGAGTTGGTCCTAGGCGCCAGCTACCATACATTTGGTCATATACATAAGATCATTGTTTTAATACATTTTCTTTTATGTCATTTTGAATTTTGGATTCAAACATTGTATTTTATCTCTTTTGTGGGATTTCTTAGTGGTGCATACAAATTTCCATTTGCCTAATTGTGCCCTTTATGGGCAGTGAAGGGTTCTTCAATTTGAGATATAACAAGTGAAGTGGGGGAGGGCAGTACTTAAAGTGTAACTCCAGCCAATTTTTTTTTCTTTCAATTTTAGATAGACGGGTAGAGGATTAAAACAGTTGCTGGGTTTTTACTTATATTTAAGGCTCTATTACTGAATTTTTTCCTCACCACGTGTGTGGTGCTCGGATCACCGATCAGTCCAATAATTACTATTGTTTGTGAAGTGCAGAGCTAAAACCTATAGAAAAACATTCAAGAGTATTGCAAAACAACAAAAAAAGTATACACATTAGTGTAAACGAAAACATAAACATCAGTGAAACAATAAATATAGTCCATACCGTGTAATATATAGGTGCTAGTGTAAGTCACAATGACAAAGCAAGATGGCCGCTGCTCTGGATCGCGGACATGGCAGAGTGAAGTCATCACGTAGACTTTACCCAACGCGTTTCATTCGTATGCACGTCCTCAGGGGTACACCCATTATATGGGCTTACCCAACACGTTTTATGTGCATGCAAGTCCTAAGGGGCACGCCCATTACATGGGCGTACCCGTGAGGACGTGCATGAGCACAAAACACGTTGGATGGAGCCTACATGCTGATGTCACACCGCTGTATCCATGATCCAGAGTGGCAGCCATCTTAATTTCCTTCTAGGAAGATCTCTGGCTAAGTATTGTGAACATTGTATCTGATTGACCATTGATGATTGCTACTATACCAGTAGCATTCTGGTGAGTGCATATTGGTGGTGGAGTGTTCACTGGATCCCCTGGCACTGTTTTTAAGCTGGACACGTTGCTGTTTGTGTCTTGCAGTATCATTGACACATTTCTTGTTTACTATATGGACTATGCTTTGTCACATTGTCATTGTGATTTACACTAGCACCTATATATTACACTATATGGATTTTATTTATTTATTGTTTGACTGATGTTTATGTTTTCGTTTGCACTAATGTGTATACTTTTTTGGTGTTTTGCAATACTCTTGGATGTTTTACTATAGGTTTTAGCACTGCACTTCACACACATATGTTATTGTGAGACCTATTGTCTCTTGTGCTAGCTGCTTTTTGTTATACACAGCACTCATCATATGCTATCTTGACAATAATTACTATTACTTTAGTAGCGACACAGCAAAGAAATAAAAATAGATTTTTTTTTTATAGAAGAATGAGGAAGTTAGGAAGCTTGACATTGCTACCTGTGTTCCCATTAAATATTTTCCCTCACTTCCAGTTTGGAGAAGCCATTTTTGAGACAGTAAGGCCTCATTTACACCTGCTCTACACTTTGCTTTGCTTCAACAATTATACCCCATGTCACTTTCTTGGTGCTTCAAAGTATCTCCAAAGCCTCCATAGAAATCTATCATAGAGCTCACTAACAGCACCTGCAACACTTAAGGGGCATTTAATCATAGTTATCTTCACTTTATATTGGAGTTATCTCAGGTTGCACTGGGAAACTAAAAGGTGAACTAGAAATAAGTCATCAGCAGTCATTTCTGGTTCATGTATATATTCTGAGAGTGTCTGGTGCAGATGTCACATCTGATGTGCAGCATTGAGCATCAGGAAGGTGAGCGGGGTCCAGACCAGAGCGGAAGAACTAGCAGGTGGAACATATGGTGTGCTATAATGGAAGGTGAGCAGGGGCCAAAGAGAGAGGATTGAGCAGCGGAGGCCCATCAGGGCTAGGGTACCGTCACACATGGTGCTCAGCATTGGAGCAATATAACAGGCAGTGAGCTGGTACTAGACAGAGAGGAGAATCAGAAAACCAGAGGACCAGCAGAGCTGAGGGTTACTTCTGAGTAGGGGATCAGCAGAGCTGTGGGTACTGCTAAGTGGGGGATCAGCAGAGCTGGGGGTACTACAGAGTGGGGTATCTGCTGAATGGGGGTATTAATGACCTGGTGGTCTGATGAATTGGGATATTACTGAGCTGGGGATACTACTGAGCCAGGATTCTAGTGAGCCCCCTATAAATAGACAATCAACACACACACACAGAGCATTTGCCAAGCTTCATTAAAGCTGTAAAAACGCATCATAGAAGCATCAAAAACACATAAAAAATGTGTATTGAAGCAGTAGAACCTTTAATGTGTGTTAACCATTTGTCGCCCGCCCTATGGCCGAATGGCAGCCAGCAAATGTCATCAGCGTTCCGCGTGGACGCCATATGGCGTCCTCCCACACATGCGCAGATTGCGCTCCTGTAGAGCCGCGCAGCGGCGCAATCTGTCACCGGCCGTGTACCCCGGACACGGCCGATGACAGATCTGACTACCGGCCCCAGTTGCCGGTACCATGTGACCTGCTGTGACCAGTCACAGCAGGTCACATGACAGTTGTATACAATGGATGGCTTCATTCATGCCATCCATTGTATACTAGTGTCCAGCTGTGAATGGTCACAGCTAATCACATGCACATGTCATGTGATTAGCTGTGGCCAAATCACAGCTAAGCACAAAAAAAAAAAAAAAAAACAACCCTGAATGAATCGATGTCATTCAGGTAAATGCTTGTAATTCTTTGCTATAAGCAAACTGTGTAAAAAAAAAAATACTGATCACTTCCCCAAAGTACTTTGGTCATAGTGAAATATGAAAATTTTTTAAAAAAAAAATAAAAAAAAATTAATAAAAAAATAAAAAAAAATATATTTTTTTTTCATACTGTCACCAGTCAGTGTCCCTGATCACCGCCATGCCAGTTATATGATGACGCTGTACTGCACTGGTGACAGTATGTAAAAAAAAAATAGTGAAACTAATTTCTTTCATTTTTTCATTTTCCGAAAAATTATGACAAAAAAAATACAACTTCAAAAAACTTGCCATGCCTCTTATGAAGTGCGTCGGACTGTCTACTTTGCAAAAAGAGGTAATTCGGGGGGATATCTGTACTGTTCTGACATTCTTGGACCTCAAGAAATTAGATTGGCTGTCAGTACTTCAGGATTGATCAATATTCAGATCTATACCATAGTTTGTGAACTCTATAACTTTCCTACAAACTAAAAAATACATCCTAATTTGGGTTATTTTCACCAAAGACATGTAGCAGAATACATCTTGGTCTAAATTTATGAAGAACAATTATTTATTTGCAAACTTTTATAACAGAAACAAAGTAAAACGTGTGTTTTTTTCAAAATTTTTGGTCTTTTTCTGTTAATTTAGCAAAAAATAAAAACCCCAGCAGTGATTAAATACCACCAAAAGAAAGCTCTAGTTGTGTGAAGAAAATGATAAAATTTTAGTTTGGGTACAATGTTGTATGACCGCGCAATTGTCATTCAAAGTGTTAGAGCGCTGAAACCTGAAAACTGGCCTGGGCAGGAAGGTGTAAAATTGCCCGGTATTGAATTGGTTAAAATCAAACCAAGTGTGAATGAGCCCTAAGTGAGAGTAAATCTCTCTAATGGAGCTCTGGATAACAGCAAAGAATCTCAGCAGGGCTTCAATCCTTCCCCATTCTATCCCAAAAAATTTTAAAAAAAATGACTTGATTTACACTCTAACCACAACCCTTCCCAGCTTCACATACCATAGCTTTTCCGTTATCTGCTGCAGCTGAATTCAACTGCCGAAAGAAGAGGGAAATAGCCAGTATTCCTAGCAATAGGGCAGAGAACATTCTTGCTCTCAATGGCCAAATGGAGTGGTGGGAGAAGAGAAAAAAAAATAAGAAAAGCTGTGGTAGGCAGGATCAAAAAGAATTTGTTGTTTGCCCAGCAAGGTCACTTTAAAAATCAGATTTGTCACTCAAAAACAGAGAAATATAAATGGACAATTAATTCTGGTCCACTTTAATTGAAGTCATTTTATAGCACCACTGAGCTCATGTTCCGAAGCCCTTCGTGTTAATGAAACATTGTAATTCCAATTTTTCAGTTTTCATCTGTAAAGGAATGAGTGACAAATGGCTTTCTGCTTCCCGACTATGCTCTTTCTGTAAACACCATTAGCCATTAACACTATCACTTTCAATGTATTTTCTTGTTTCTGCTGTGAAATTGTGCCTGTAAGTGTAATTTCACTGTAATTGGGAATACATTCTGGGCACAGGATCCAAGGATATGATTAGAAACACAGACATCCTTATTATGCTACATATGGCCACACTCCCTGCTTCCCAATAATTTCTCTTTTTAGGATAAAACAAAAGGCAATTAATGGAACAGTGTAACAGGTTGTGACCTTCAAAGACTGAAATTCAAATACTAATTATATTCATATTAACAGCTGCTGTGTGGTTGCTAGCATCAAACCGAAATAAAGACGTCAAGTGAGTATAACAGTTACTCCCTGACGTCGTTGAAACTTCCGAAGACCACTTGTCGAAAGATCACATTTATGGACTCATTCAAAAAAGGAAAAAAATACTTAATTTGCTAAGCTATAAAGATTGTAATTTGTCAAAATGGCTGTTATTTTGAGCAATGACAGCCAATGCACACTGAAAATAACAGTCACATGGCTGAAAATGATGACCCGTTACTAAATAACACCTGCTTTACAACTTAGTGAAGTGAGCCCAAAGTATAGTGTGAAAATTGTAGTTACCTATTATAGAATTATTAGAACACAAATTGGATCTCTCCTATGTATAACAGGAGCACTGAAAAAAAGAGATAGTAGGAATCACTTTTAAAGCTTAAGTTTAAGTATGGAAATTTTTATATTGTTTTATTTGTCCAACTTTATTTGTGCCATACTTGTGGGATCCCAATGGAAGCTAGAAATTGGGTCCCGTTCATATATCATGTAGTGGGAATGCAGGTTTTTGCTCACAATTTTAAAAGCTCTATTCATACTCATTTCTGCATGTCGCTCATTGGGCAGCCCATTCATTTGAATGGAGTGCCCTATGCGCATTTATTGAGCCAAAGAAGCTCAGAGACCACATTTTGGCTCTCAGCCATTTTAACACACTCATTTTGCCACAATTCTCAAGTTTGCCATGAGACGATTGCAGCAAAATGTCACAGCATTTGCGGTACCATTCATCCAAATGCACATTTTACCATGATTTGGAATCCAGGGCAGAATTGCGCGATTCAGTCCTAATCATACACCCAAGTGTGAACGGGCCTTAATGTAATAAGGCATTAGCTGCCGGGGCCTATGCCGAGCAATCAACCTGCTGCTTAGTGAAGGCAAGAGGTTGCGCACTTAATACAGGCACCATTCATGGAACTCTTAGCATTTTCTCCATGAATGCACAGCATTTTATAATTGGATGAGGTGGAGAAGCAGGGAGGTGACATCACAAACTCCACAACGTCCAATTAGAAAAAAAAATGCTTTAATTGAGAAAATGCAAAACATTCTCTCAATGGAGCCCATTCTAAGCTAGCAACCCCCTGTGTTCAGTAAGCAGCAGGGCAGCCGCTTGGCACGGAACCTGGAAGCTATTGGCAATCACTGTAGTAGCAGTGCCTAGTACAGTCCATGCCACCTTACACAGAGATCCCACAGGTATCCCAATTATGCGCTTAGATTGGTCCAAGGTGGACCAATCTAACTATGTAAAAATCGACATACCTAAACTTCAGCTTTAACTTTAAAATGTGTGCTTCCATTATTGCTTAGGTAATTGTTTAACATGGAATGCACTGCAGATTATTATGTTATGTGAGATTATTGTAAATATGTTTTAATGTATTTAAACCTTTCTTTCTTTCTTTCTCTCTCCGTTTCTCTTTCTTTCTTTCTTTCTTTTTTTCTCTTTCTTTCTTTCTTTCTTTCTTTCTCTCTCCCTTTCTCTTTCTTTCTTTCTCTCTCTCTCCCTTTCTTTCTTTCTTTCTTTCTTTCTTTCTTTCTTTCTCTTTCTTTCTTTCTTTCTTTCTTTCTTTCTTTCTCTCTCTTTCTTTCTTTCTTTCTTTCTTGCTTTTTTTCTTTCTTTCTTTCTTTCTTTCTTTCTTTCTTTCTTTCTTTCTTTCTCTCTCCCTTTCTCTTTCTTTCTTTCTCTCTCCCTTTCTCTTTCTTTCTTTCTTTCTTTCTTTCTTTCTTTCTTTCTCTCTTTCTCTCTTTCTCTCTTTCTCTCTTTCTTTCTTTCTTCCCCCCCCCTCTCTCTCTCTCTCCCTCTCTCTTTCTCTCTCCCCCCCCCTCTCCCCCCCTCTCTCTCTTTCTTTCTTTCTTCCTTTCTCTCATTCTCTCTCTCTTTCTCTCTCTCTCTTACTCTTACCATACGGTTTGTGCCTATTCAAGAACAGTAGACTATTTTAGGCTCCAGGTGATCTAGGATTTCAGATCACATGAATCAAACTCAGCCACAACTCACGTGGAAGCCATACTCCATGCCACGGCAACTCTGTAAATTCTGGTCCTGGTTTGTGGGAGTACAAACTTTAGAACCTATATATCATTAAATACATTAAGTGCTAGCTTATCTGGAGGCCACTGTATGCCATCTTCATTACATTTTTTGTTTTACAATCCAAATTTCTTAACCTTCTGAAGTAGCACATTGTTTTATTTTACTATGCAATTTAATATGCTTATTACACCTTGCATGCCTTCGGTTAAAATGATAAATTATTTAAACCAGCTCCTTCTCCAGCTCTAAAAGTCAATGACAAATTAACAGTAAATGATCGAACAGCTTCAGAGACACCAACCAGAGCCAAGGATATATTTCATCTCTGACGTACAAACTTCTTCTCCACCTTAAATAGTACGGTTTATTTAGGCAGATTTATTGCTTCCTCCATTAACCTTGTTACATTTAAAGTGTTTTAATGCTTCTTTTAGGCTGTGAACTCATGTCTTACAGATTAGCAGAACTGTGTTTGTTCATCCTGAAAATTAGGAGTCTGAAAGGAAATGAGGTAACTACGGTTTAACAGTCTATTCGGGAGGAGCTAATAATTTACATCGATGTTGGTAGCCACAGTCGGACTTTACTAGAGGCTTAAAAAATAAATGGCCTACCTGGTATTATTACTTCAGTAAGTGGTCAATTTGTCTAATGTGCCGCTACCGCCGATGGCCATTGTTGTCAAATAGACTTTGATGGGTGGTTTTTATGTCTTGCTTTGTGTTCGCAAAATGCATTGGCAAGCCATGACCTTCACCTACAGGTGCAATGCATTTAGAAATAACTTTGGTAAATTACTGAAGAGCACATAATTCAAAGACATGTGAACATAACTATAGCTAACAAAGCAAATTTAAAGAGCACCTGAAATGTGGAAGCTCTGCCCAAAAAGCGGAAGCAGAAGCCAACAGACTAGCCATCAGTATTTCCGGTGGGCTTCCTACAGATGATCTTTTTTAACTGTTCAGCAGTATGTGTGAAAAGCCTAATGGGAGCACCAAACTAAAAGTCTGAGAGTCCAACAACTTTTAATAATGATATTGGTTCACAAGAAGAAACCACAGAACAGCCAATATGTTTGGGGGCTCAAAGACCTCCCGTTTTTTAAGGCCTAAGTGTGATAAGTCATATTGGGGGCTTAAAGTCACCAGGTGTTAATTGAGTGCAAATTTGGCATAATCAGGGTCAAAGATTCCATTCTCAACAAGACGGAAAATGATTCATTGGTTCAACCTTACAATGGAGATACCCGTTCCACTGACAACCCTCTAAGTGGCAATTTTATTTTTCTCTTATTTTCTCTCATTTCTTATTGAATCTACATTATAGGAAGTAATGGAAAATTTCCTCACAGAATGCAAAAAAAGCACTGACAGGGGTTTACTCCTACCTTACTATATTCAAAATGAAAAAAAAGTTCTGACTCTAGCTATACTTGTGTTATTCTTGTGTCAAAAAATGGCAACACAAAGGCAAAGCAAGTGTATTACAATATAGGAAACTCATCATCTTCAGCTATCATCACCAACACATTTTTAGTGGTGATAGCACCTCTCCTAACAACTAGTCCATCTCAATACAGCCGATTTCCTGATAAGGGTTTATGTTTTTCATATAAAAGACTTTTTAATTTGTTTTGCTTGTAAATTGTATTTTATTGGCATATGGTGTTTTTATAAGACTGTCCTGTTTCTTAGTAGATAGGTAGACTATATGCTGAATAAAAATACAAATGTTGACTATTGGAACCCTTATTATTGATGCCGGTGGAAGTCTTAGCTGTTTATGTTCTTTACAGATGTTTGTTGGCTGCTGCGTTCCACATTAATTTTTGATAATCAGTCTCTGTGTGAGTATGTTCCAAAAAGGAAGTACAGGAAACTCCATCTCTTACGGCAGCGGGGGGCAGATTGCTATGCTTAAGGGCTTTAAGATTAGTTTTGTACCTATTGGGGAATCATTATGGAAATTGGTTGTTTTCCCTGATTGGTTACTGTAATAAGTATGTTCATAGTCATTCAAGCAAATGCATGTTTGATCCTTGCCAATTTGATTGGAGGCAATCCAGTGCCTGGAATAACAACTTCAGACTCGGGCTGGAAAGTAAAAACTTTATTGTACGATGCCTCAGACAAGAAACAGTGACTATGACTGTGTAATATTTGAAACATGCATAATTTTCTGAAATCGATATTTCCTATAAGTGACAGATAATTTTGCTCTAGCGCTTGGCCTCAGGACTATAGTCCTACAACTGTTAGATACCAGCATGTTATCCTATGTGTCCATGTGTGTGAGATTTCCAAAAACTGGAACGTGCAAAATCTGGTGAAGCTCTGCTCAGAAATCAGTCAGCTTCCAGGTTTTAATACCAAAGCTTAATTAAACAAGCTGAAGTTAGAAGTTGGCTACCATACGCAGTTGCACCAGATTTTGCAAGCTCCAGTTTTAGTAAACCCCCCCACCTTGTAGTACATTTGATCAAGAAGATGCTCAATAAGTGATTTCACTCCTTTTAACTCCATGGTAAATGCTTAAAATGTATGTAAACCCTATCAATGAACTTCTCTTATTTTGTACCTTTTGGTCTGTTCAATATGCCGTACAATAGAAAGCGTTTTCACATATCGGTTTGATAAGTACAGTTATATACCTCCAAAGCGAGATCACAAAGATTGGTCCATTTTAGCTATGAGGTCGGCAAGTCCTAGGCTCCTCCCTTTGCGTTTCATCAGCAAATGATGTCATCAGGGGCTCAGGAATTTTTTAGTCTCATTGATGGTACACTATAGGGGTGATTTACTAAAACTGGAAAGTGCAAAATCTGGTGTAGCTCTGCATAGAAACCAAATAGCTTCCAGGTTTTATTGCTTTATTGTCAAAGCTTGAACAAGCTGAAGTTAAAAGCTGATTTGCTACCAGAGCTGCACCATATTCTGAGTGTTCCAGTTTTAGTAAATTTCCCCCTATATCTCTATTTTTATGTGATCGCATTATAAATAGTAATTTTTTTAATAAGGTGGTTTGATTTTACTGCACTACGAAGCTCCTTTTTTTTCTGTTTATTACCCTGTTGCTGTTTACTGCTGTGCTGAGTGGAGCAGGATCCATCCATCTATCCCATAGACTGCATAGTGTTATTGACTTCAGGCTTGATAAGACCACATGTATTATAATTATCAAATACAGTTGGTTAATCTCCCTAGCGGTATTCCCAAGTGTAGCTCGGGGTAAAATGTCTGTACCAAAAGCGGTAACCCTGAGCTACACTCGGACTTACCATGCGGCGCTGCATAGGGAGTCCCTGCAGAGCTTACCTTGTCCTTCGCTCCCGCGATGTGTCCCCTGCAGCGTCCCCGGCCATCTCCTCCGGCCGATGCCGGCATCCTGTTTCTGTGTTACGGTTCCTGTGACGCCTGGATGTACGGGCGCCGCCTCCTGCGGTGGGAAATTTGAAAATTTTTAAAAATGTCATTTTTTTCAAAACAAATTTTTCATAGTAAAACATTGCTGTTTCAACCCATTTCACATACATATTGTCCCTAGTGCTTTGTCCTGTGCCCTGCCTGCATTTTGTTTGTTCTTTCTGCCTGGAAACTGAGAAATGTCCATGGTGTCCAAAAAGTGTCCCTTTAGGTCAAAAGCAGGTTTAGACCAGCTAGAGAACAGCGATAGTAAATCAGAACCACTTGCAGAATTGAGTGATAATGATTTGTGGGGAAATTCGTCATCAGACACTGAAAACGATTTTGCGACTTTGCTCAGTGATGTGTGAACTTGGCGCTCTATTTCAAATTTCAGTGTTTTCGGTTTGATTATATCATTGAATTAAATGTATTATTATTATATTATTATTTTTTATGATTATTTATTAGATTATAATTTATGATTTCGTGTTTCAAATTTTATCATACCTGGGATGTTTACTAGACTCTTGTTCGGACAGATTTCAGTGAGTTATTCCTAAAAATTACAGCCTACAATAAAAAAACGACATATTTCCATGCAAAATAATGGTACCGCTTTCAGCACCAAAAATCTGAAATAATCAGACCGCCAGGGAGGTTAAGCAGTTTGGATGACCACGCTGAGTGCTATACCTAACTGTTGAAGTTTTTCACTAAACAGGCTGAGTTGCAGTTTCACTGTGGCAGTATGTGTTTGTTTTTGCTCACTATGAATTGCTCACATGTTAGTGAGGACATCTTATGAAATTTGCATTAGTTGTATCACAAATTACACTTTGTGAGTTGTTTTATTTTTACGTATTGGATACCTGGTCTATGGATTTCTGCTGGATAACATAATGCTGAATCTTTGGAAGGCCTTATGAATTATCCATAGTTTGTGACATTACCATCAAGTGCTTTTTGACCACTGATCACACCGGTAAGTGGTGTAATCTGTCATTATTCCTTGATGATTCTTTGGCCTGCATGGATCTATATTATGGACTACATTTACTCAAAAATTGATGATTTACATAATTTCATTGGACACTTTAATTGCTTATTTAGTTTTGTTAATGTTGTTAAGTGTCTTTAGTGCTATTCTTTTTTGGTTCATTGGTTTGGTATATTGGGTATCACAATTTTGACGCTGTCAACATCATTAGTATACAGTCTTCCCAGGAGTTCCAAGATTTCTATATTTGTTTTATTTATTGGACTTGCCATTTCCGGAACCACCTAAATGGTGCTCCTATAACAAACTATGTACTATTTGAGCCACCCAGTGAAAGGGCAGAGATTCTTTTATTGTAGTAAAGTACTTGCTTCATGGCTACATGTTGCCACCCATAAGTCCTCATGCACACTTGATGTTTTTACAGCGGCTGGGTTTGGCTTTTGACTTTTTTTTCTACAGCCAGTAAACTCCGCAACATGTTATCCTATGTGTCCATGCACAGATAGACTGTAATTGTTTTTTGGCTGGAAAAAAATCCCTGGACTTTTTAATGTGACTTTACACAGCTAACGTTGCCAGCATTATCAAAACGCCCCGTGTACATGGAGCCTAAGAATTGTACAGCGCTGAGCAAACCCTTTGGCGCTATATAAACTCGATGTAATAAGAAGAAGAAGAAGAAGAAGAATGCACCCATCAACACCTTTACATTACTATGGTGCAAACCTTTATTTTCTCTTTGCATTATAAAGAGGCCTAAAGTGTATGAAATATCACAGGCAGTCCAGAAAGCAGAATATGAATCTTGTATTTTGAGCATGTGACAAGTCCCAGGCACTCCAGCCTTTTAGCCAATGGTGCTACAAAATTGTAGCTTTTGATTAGGTTTTTTCAGCTGTCTCTGTTTATCAGTGACAGTATTTCACTATTTAGTGTCATGTAGCTGCTGGGTTCTTGGCTACAGAATTCTGCATTTATTTTACCCCTTATTTTTTAAAGTCAAAGGCTGAAACCAGGGGCGGACTGACAACTCATGGGGCCCCCGGGCAATAAGGGATCACAGGGCCCCTGTGTCCTTGCTCAAACTCAAAAAAGCCTATGAAAAAAGGTACCAGGGGCATCTCATGGGGCCCCCTACAGACCCCGGGCCCTCGGGCAGTGCCCGAGTTTCCAAATGGTCAGTCCGCCCCTGGCTGATACTACCCAAAAGGTGACACTTACCAAGCCTTTTGAAAGTGAGCTGCCTGAGAAGCATCCTCCTTCATTTTTGTCAACCAGTCTTCTTGTGATACGCATCTCAAGTGGCACTCTAGACAATGCTATGCACATAATTTGGCCATTTGTAGTGCATGTGTCCAGCATCTTGTGATCCATCCCTATTAGCACTACATATACTGTATGAATCAAATTGGAATGGTTGAAGAAAGGCTGGAATATTATATAAGTGCCCTTTTGATTGCCTCATTTTAGTTCATACAAGGTTATTTGTTATGCTTGGCTTTTTATGCTCTCAAAAGACTTGCAGAACTAATCGGAAAAATGATTAGGTGAGTCACTGTTTAACGGAGCAACCGCTATATGAAAGTTATCGCATATCTCATTTTCTTGTCAAAAACCAATCAAGCTTTTAAAAAGTTGCATTCACCGAACACTATTACTCATTCAGATAAGATAATTGTGCTTATATCTGTGCTAGGATTTCAATAAGTTGGTCATAAGGGTTGAAATATTACAATAGACGGTTGTGTTTAGATTTGCATGTGCGGGAACATTTGTTTGGAGTCACTCGTGAAGCAGTGTCAAGTTTGTGCTTTGACTTGCAAGGCAAAAGAATACGTGCGTTGAGTGAGATGAATGAGTCTGTCAAGAAATTCCCATGTGGACGGGATCTGGAGGCAGACTGAGGAGGAATAGGTCGGATTATAGTATAGAAACAGTGATCGAGGCAGGAAGTGTGAATGAGTCCATTAAAGATTATTTGTTAAAGGGACAGTGCCACCAAAAGAAGGAAAAAGAAACATGAAGTGAAAATGTGCTTTGCACCCCGTTCCTTATACTTCCATTTCCAGTGCTCATCTATTGTTTGCTCACTACATTGAAAACAAGAATCATTCTTCTTAAATGTCCAAGTTAATGTGGTTGGAGCTTTCACAGAGCCAAGGATTTTCAATCTACCCTCACATATCGATGATGGAACCAGGCGATTGTTGAGGAAAGGGTAAAAATAGCTTTGAACCCATAAGATTATCTTACTGGCATTGCTATCTTAAAATATTGATGTTGATGCAAATAATGTGGTTCCCAGGCAGGCAGCTTCTACACCTTGGAGGATCTTCATGGTCTCCTTGGCTTTCAGTGTAGTGTAACAAAAATGGCAATGGAAGCATTACGCAACGGCTAAGAGGTCTAGCTGCATTCCAATAAAAGTCAAGGGGACAATCCAAAGCGTAGCCAACGTGTTTCAAGGCTCCATTCATCAAGGCTGCCAAACCAGTTGCTGACAAGACCTATGCTTGTAATCACACTGGAAAAAATACTATTAACGGTCCTGCTCTAGTTCATTGACATTGTGTTCAATCAAGCCTCCAAAACATGTCACTCTTTGGATTGTCCCCCTGGAAAAACTGCATCTAGACATCTTATCAGTGGTGTGACGCTTCAATTCCCATTTCCATTTTTGGAACATGAAGATTGGCTTCTGAGATACCTCTGCATTGTTAAATTCTAATGTGACCCTTTAAGTGGGTTTTGATGCCTGGGAGGCAGCATGGCTTCTGCATCGTGTGACCACTGTGGTTGACTCTCACAGCAGTTACATGTTCAGGAGCCCATCCTGCTGGCATATTCAAGTGCTTCAGGTTATAACTTGGTCAGTGTGTTAGGTGTGCTCTGTCAGCACATAATCTTCATGGATCCCCAGACACATATGTGCGGTGGCTGGAAGTTCAAGATCACCTTTTTTTGCCACTGCAAATATGCATTACATGGTTAGCAGGGAGAGAGTCACATGTTCCTCTCTACCAGATTTTCCATATGGCTTCAATAAAAAAGGAAAAATACTTTTTTTTGCACCAGTGTTATCTATGGGTGGCAGGAATTTAACCATTTAAAAACTGCCCACCCGCAATGTACTGAGGATGGGGAAAAGGCCTCTTCTGGGTACCCCATACCACATTTCCCGCCGACTCCTGCTATGATTAGATACATTTTTTGTCAGCAGGTCCTGGCCAATGATGCATGGCCAGGACCTGCTGATCAGCTGTATCCAATCACAACCCAGAGTCCTGTATTGACAATCAACACAGAGTTCTATACAGAGGTAAACAATCCTTTGTTTCTTTTCCCTGCAAAGCAGAGAATGAGCAAAGGGATTCTTAGTAAAAATCAGCACACATTATGTGGTTTTAGGCACACACTTAACCCTTTGATCGCCCCTAAATGTTAACCCCCTTTAAAGTACAGTGATAGTGTATAGATTAAGCACTGATCACTGTATTAGTGTCACTGGAGATGTCAGTGTCAGTTTGTCAGTTCCCACCCAGTGTCAGTTAGTGTCACATTGCCTGCTCCACTATTACAGTCCCACTATAAGTCGCTGATCACTGCCATTAGTAATGTAAAGTATGCATATATCCAGTATATATACCATAGTTTGTAGATGTTATAGCTTTCATGCAATAAATATACACTTTTTGGGATTTTTTTTTACCAAAGAGAAATAGCAGAATACATTTTGGCCTACATTTATAAAGCATTTATAGCAGAAAGTAATTTGTTTTTCATTTTGGTCTTTTTCTGTTTATATAATAACACATAAAAAAACAAGTGGTGATAAAATGGCACCAAAAAAAAGCTCTGTTTGTGGGAAAAAAGCAAAATACATTTTGTTTGGGTACATCATTGCATGACTGCATAATTACCAGTTAAAGTAGTGCAGTGCTAAATAGCAAAAAATGGCTTGGTCATGAAGGGGGCAAAGCCTTCCAGAGCTGAAGTGGTTTAACCGTTTTCCCTCCGCCTTATAGCAGAAATACTGCTACAGGGCTACAGGGCTGCGCAAAATCATGTATATAGATGTGATTTTGCATTTCTGGATAGGGTGCGCATGTACGGTCATTGGCTGCCTCAGCTTTCGCTCATAGGTCCCGACTGATAATTCCCCGTCAGCACCTGAGGTTCACCGAGGATCACTGACAAGGGAGAGACCTATATGTAAACAATACAGATCTCTCCCCTGTCAGCTCCTGCACATTGCTTTGTATGACTCTGCATAGCAGAGCCATACAAAGCAATGTGCTTATGCAGTGAAACAGACACATGGCACATAGTAAAAAAAAAAAAAAAAGCACACAATTAACCCTTTGATTGCCCCAGATGTTAACCCCTTCATGACCAGTGCCATTAGTACAGTGTCAGTGCTTTTTATTAGCACTGATCACTGTATTGATGTCACTGGGGATATCAGTGACAGTTAGTCAGTTCCCCCCAGTGTCAGAATGCCCTCCGTAGTCCTGCAGTTCTGCTATAAGTTGCTTATGGCCGCCATTACTAATATAAAAAAAAAATAAATTCCAGTATATATACCGCCATTTGTAAATGCTATAAATTTCATGTAAACCAATTAATTTACATGTATTGGGATTTTTTTTTTTTAGCAAAGATATGTAGCAGAATACATTTTGGCCTAAATGTATGACAAAATTTTATTTTTATTTTTTTTTTACTGGACATGTTTAATAGCTAAAAGTCAAAAATATTGTTTTTTTTCTCAAAATTGTCGGTATTTTTTGTTTATAGCGCAAAAAATAAAAAACACTCAGGTGATCAATTAAAATTTTATTATTTATGTATTGATTTATCACCTTGGATATAGATATGTAGGGGATGTATATAGAGTTTGTGCATTTTAACACGTAATTTGTTAGTATTTATTAGCGCTACACTATTTATTTTAATTGATCATTCACTTATTTGGGTATAAGTTTGGTGTCGGCAGCTTTTGAAGGATAGGATTCCAGTTAAGTGCAGGAGGTTGTTTTTGGAACAGGTGCTCAAATACCACCAAAAGAAAACTCCATTTGTGTGAAAAAAGGACATAACTTTCATTTTGGATGCAGTGTTGCATGACCGTGCAATTGTCAGTTAAAGTAAATCCTCTGGAAGGCAAGTGGTTAATGATAATGTTAGGTGGCTTTATGAGACTCAGGGGTGGACTGACAACTCATGGGGCCCCTGGGCAATAGGGGATAATGGGGCCCCTGTGTCCTTGCCCAAACTCAAAAAAGCATATGAAAAAGGTACCAGGGGCATTTCATGGGGCCCCCAACCAACCCCGGGCCCTCGGGCAGTGCCCGAGTTTCCAAATGGTCAGTCCACCCCTGATGAGACTATCACTATATCAATACAGTGAAAGTTGAAAAAGTAGAGGAAAAAAAAAATCACAAATAAATGTGTTCCTGCTAATAAAATGACATCACAAATGTAGGACTTGTCATCAAAGACAACAATTGTAAATTCCGCCATCTTCACTTAGACACATTATCTACCATCGGAATTGGTAATTGGCCTACACCACTGTTTTATACTATGCTGTTAAGTAAATACAGAGTACTATGCTTTAATCCAATCCATTGGGAAATAAGCAGAACATATCAAATCAAAGGGATGACAAACATCGTGGATTAAAGCTGACAAGCTGCCGACAGAGTTCAGATAAAAGAAAACTTATATGCTATCTAGAGTTCAAAATAAACAAAAAGATAAGCATAAGCAAGTATTCGGAGCCCCGCTTTATATATCTGTATATAATTATAAGTTCTTTCCATCCCCTGCTGCCTCAGCTCCTCCAGGCATAGAGTCCTGCTGATATATCTATACACTGATAACAGCGCTAACATGCTGTATTGTAAAATAATAAACCTGCTTATATGATAAAAAATATAGATGTTGTAAGGGATGGTTGTATGCATGGAGAGCTTTCTTAATAGTCTGCAGGGGTGGCTTCTCTGAAATGGCAAAATATTCTGGAAGACATGTCGCCGGAGTGCAAACATGTAATATATTCACAATTTACAGTTTATGAAGATGTTTAAAAAAGAATTGCAGTCAAAACATCAAGATAAAAAAAAAAAAAGAATAGCCTGATAAAAGATAAAAAAAATCCCAGCTTGTGTTGCAGTAGTCAGCTTAACATGGGGCAGCACAGTGGCCAAATGGTTAGCACTTCCCCCTGGCAGAACTAGGGTTGTTGGTTCGAATCCCAGCCATGGCACCACCTGCCTGGAGTTTGCATGTTCTCCCTGTGCCTGTGTGGGTTTCCTCCCACACTCCAAAGACATGCTGGTAGGTTAATTGGATCCTGTCTAAATTGGCCCTAGTATGTGTATGTATGAATGTGAGTTAGGGACCTTAGATTGTACACCCCTTGAGGGTTAGGGACTGATGTGAATGTACAATATATATGTGTAAAGCGCTGCGTAAATTGACGGCGCTATATAAGTACCTGAAATAAATACATTTACACTCGGTTCACCGCAGTTTTGGGTACAGGAACAGGTGCAATTCCAGCTGAATTGCTCTGCTCTTGGGAGATGCATGACCTGCCATTCATTCTGAATGGCACCCCCATGCATCTAAGCCCCGCAGCATGATTGTGCATGCGGGAACCAGGGGCGGACTGACCATTTGGAAACTCGGGCACTGCCCAAGGGCTCGGGGTCAGTAGGGGGCCCCATGAGATGCCCGGGTACCTTTTTCATAGGCTTTTTTGAGTTTGGACAAGGACACAGGGGCCCCATGATCCCCTATTGCCCGGGGGCCCCATGAGTTGTCAGTCCGCCCCTGGCGGGAACTATAGGGGCACCACATAGTCAAAAAGACAATGCGATTTCGCTGCGGTCGCGTTTTCAAAAAGATGCATGCATGAACATGCGGCACAGCAGTCCATTTAAATTAATGGGTTGCCGGGCCCACGCAAACGTAGGGTGCATAGCCCACACTAGTGAAAACCAAGCCTTAGGCCTGGTTCAAACCTATGTGTTTTTTTTGGTGCTTTTTGCTTCATACAGAAATGCACTACAGTCCATTTAGCATGGTTTCCTATGGGCCGCAATCACATCTATGCTTTTTTCAGTTTTAAAAGGGTCAGGAACTTTTTTAAATGCAAATCATGTAGTTCCTGGGAAGGAAACTTTTACACCTGCATTTTTGGTTCAATAGACTGCATTGGAGATGCTGCAGAAAAGCATGTAGTGCATTTTTGATGCGTTTTTTTACACTTTTTGCACTTTGGGTTTTTTATTAATCACTTGCCCCCACCCCATAGCAGATGTACTGCTGCAGGGCGTCTTCGGTGGGCAAAATCATGTAAATATCTGTGATATTGCATTTCCGAGTAGGGGGGGCATGCGTGAGTGCCACCCTACCCACTCTGTTGTTGGCTCCTAAGTATGTCAATCACCGAGTCCCGGCCAGCGATTTTTGTCCGGGACACAGTGATCATCAGCAAAGCTGAACAACACAGATCTCTCTGCTTTCAGCGTAGATGTTCTGCTCTGCTGTGCAGGTCTGCTTATTAAAACGACACATATTTCACAATAAAAATACTTCCCAACACAGTTAACCCTTTGATCATCCCAGATGACCCCTGATGATCGCTCCAGGAACCCTGATGATCGCACCAGGAAGTTAACCCCTTCCTACCCAGTGTCATTAGTACAGTGTCAGTGCTTTTTCTAGTTACAGTTAGCCAGTTCCCCCCCCAATGTCAGATTGCCTGCTGCAGTCCCGCAGTCCCACTATAAGTTGCTGATCGCTGCCATTACTAGTATAAAAAAGAATAAACAAAAATCCCAGTATGTATACTGCCATTTGTAGACGCCATATCTTTCACGTAAACCAATTAATATACACCTATTGGGATTTTTTTTAGCAAAGACATGTAGCACAATACACTCTGGCCTAAATTTATGACAACATTTAATTTTTTTCATTTTTTTTGGATGGTTTATAGCAAAAAGTCAAAAAAATTTTTATTTTTTTGAAAATTGTCCATTTTTTTGTTTATAACCCAAAAAAATAAAAAACGCAGAGGTGATTAAATACCACCAAAAGAAAGTTCTATTTGTCAGAACAAATGACATAAATGTAATTTATGTACAGTGTTGCATGACCGCAAAATTGTCAGTTAAAGTAACACAGTGCCGTATCGCAAAAAAATGGCCTGGTCAGAAATCTTCTGGAGGGCAAGTGGTTAATCTGCCCAACAACAAATTGTCCAAAAAAAGCATAAAAAAATGCAAAACACATCAAAACCACATGAAAAATGAGTGTGCAAAAAAGCAAAAAAACTCTGCAAAAATCACAGCAGAAATGGATCAAAAGCAAACTGCATTTTGTTTTATTATATAAAATAGACCTTTTTGTCTTTTTTAGCTAGTAGACCTTTGTCAATTTATTTTTTTTCTTATTATTTTATTTTTTGGATAAAGAAGACCTCTGCCGTTTTTTGGCTAGAGTAGACATCTGTCAGTTTCTTTTTGGGGAGATTTCCCTTTACTTCCTGCCCCAGAGAAATATTAGTCGGAGATTCAAACTTTTCTATCAGCTTCTTTTCTGTTTATGTGTAATCAGGGAATTTTCCTTTATCTCCTATCCTAGAGACACAGCAGGATGTTAAAAAAGATCAATACAAAGCAAAGGTATAGCCCATCTATAGCAGACAATTTACAATTACAATTATTTTAATAAAGGGTTTCCTAAGGAAATTCTGAAAAATTGTTCATCAGAGCATTTGATCTTACCATTATCGTAGACAATACATGCTGTTTAGCCCCTAACACTAACTACCCCTATATTAGCTTGTTAGATGCCTGAAGTGTCAATACCCAAAACTAATAATTCTTTACTGAGCGCCAAGAAAAAAATGAGAAACAGCAAACAATGCGATTAATGATGTGAGCAAAGATAGACTTTATGTGCCTGGTTCAGCCTGAGTTTATTGGGTATATTTTTTAATGTCTGTACATGAATTCCTTGAGGGGCAAAAATAAATGTTATTAGTATATTTCCTGCACTGAATGAATGTATTTCATTGATTTAAACTGGAAAGACCACATTTGGCCTCTAGATGGAGCTACGTATCATAGGAAATTTGTATCAAACGCATCACCATCTAGTGGTCAAATGTGGTATTCTATTTTTTGAAATTAATTTAAAAACAAAATGTGTTCAGTACAGAAAATAGCCTAATACAATACATTTTTGCCCCATTTACAAAGAACAAGTGCACATGTACTGCCACTAAGCAAATTTATATGATATATATATATTTATATATATATATATATATATATAGATATATATATAGATAGATAGATAGATAGATAGATAGATAGATATACATATCTATATATATATATATATATATAGATATATATATATATGTATTCACCCCTGTGTGTGTTTTTGTTCCCTCTTTTTGACTTGCAATCCCCTGAAAATCCCTTGAAAATAAGCTGTTTTCACACCATGTATCTGATTATGAATATTAAGTCACAGGAACAGCACAGTGTCTAGTCAGCTTAGCAAAATAACCTGGTAAGAATAATAATTGACCAGAATGTGTGAAGACTATATTGTTTGCAGCAAAACCAACTCAATTCTAATTTGTTGAAATTCATCAGCAAAGTTCCATTGTCTAATCAGGCTAAAAACACATTGAAAAAGCTAATAACTCTACTGACGCAGGCTTTCTAATCAATTGTGAAAATCAATTGTGAAAATCACAACTTTTAGAGCTGTGTTTTCCGCCAGCTCATATTGTAGATTATTCTTAGGTTAACAGTTAGTGCTCTGAAGAGCGATCTGGGGTTGATCACTTTTCGGATAGCATTTGATAGGTGGTGAGGAGCAGGGGCGGACTGACAACTCATGGGGCCCCTGGGCAATAGGGGATCATGGGGCCCCTGTGTCCTTGTCCAAACTAAAAAAAGGCTATGAAAAAGGTACCAGGGGCATCTCATGGGGCCCCCTACTGACCCCGGGTCCTTGGGCAGTGCCCGAGTTTCCAAATGGTCAGTCCACCCCTGGTGAGGAGGCATATTACCTTTTATAGTACAAACCCTCTAAAGCCCTAATCCTAGCATAAATCCTCTTCCCTCAGCCCTCTCCAACAGAAATCCCACCAAATCCTCACTCCTAGCACATCTCCCCGAATTCTTACCCCATTTTGCCCCCAAATTACCCCTCCCAACACAAATCCCCTCCCCCCAATCTCTTCATGATACCCATAGTGCCCAGAGCAATCACCCCTCCTGCCCACCTCTTGTCCTGGACCTCCAAGCAGCCACAATGATTACAGTGAGGCAAACTAAATTTACCTAAAAAAAAATGCAGCTCCACTGAATACAGTAAACTAGAACTAATTGTACCTAATCCTCGCACCTATCTAGCAGAATGCTGCATATATACACTGCTCAAAAGAATTAGAGGAACACTTTTTAATCAGAGTATAGCATCAAGTCAATGAAACTCCTGGGATAATGATCTGGTCAGTTAAGTAGCAAAGAGGGTTGTCAATCAGTTTCAGTTACTTTGGTGTTAATGAAATGAACAACAGGTGCTCTAGATGGGCAACAATGAGATGACCCCCAAAACAGGAATGGTTTTACAGGTGGAGGACACTGACATTTTTTTCCCTACTCATCTTTTCTGACTGCTTTTCACTAGTTCTGCATTTGGCTAGGGTCAGTGTCACTACTGGTAGTATGAGGTGATACCTGGATCCTAGAGAGGTTATACAGGTAGTCCAACTCCTCCAGGATGGCACATCAATATGTGCCATTGTCAGAAGGTTTTCTGTGTCTCCCAGCACAGTCCCAAGAGCATGGAGGAGATTCCAGGAGACAGGCAGTTACTCTAGGAGAGCTGGACAGAGCCATACAAGGTTCTTAGCACATCAGCAGGGCCGGTATCTGCTCCTTTGTGCAAGGAGGAACAGGGTGAGCACTGCCAGAGCCCTTAAAATGACCTCCAGAAGGCCACTGGTGTGATTGTCTTTGACCAAACAATCAGAAACAGACTTCATGAGGGTGACCCGAGGGCCCGATGTCCTCTATTGGGCCCTGTGCTCACTGCCCGGCACCATAGAGCTTGACTGGTATTTGCTAAGACCAGAATTGGCAGGTCCATCACAGGTTCCCTGTGCTTTTTACAGATGGGAGCAGGTTCACCCTGAGCACATGTGACAGACATGAAAGGGTCTGGAGAAGCCATGGAGAATGTTATACTGACTGTAACATCATTCAGCATAACCGTTTTGGTGGTGGGTCAGTGATGGTCTGGGGAGGCACATCCATGGAGGAATACACAGACCTCTACAGGCTAGACAATGGCACCCTGAGTGCCATTAGGTATTGGGATGAAATCCTTGGACCCTTTGTCAGACCCTACACTGGTGCAGTGGGTCCTGGGTTCCTCCTGGTGCATGACAATGTCCGGCCCCATGTGGTGAGAGTATGCAGGCAGTTCCTGGAGGATGAAGGAATTGATACCATTGAATAGCTCCCACGCTTGCTTGACCTAAATGCAATAGAACACCTCTGGGATATCATGTTTCGGTCCATCCGACACCACCAGGTTGCACCTCAGACTGTCCAGGAGCTCAGTGATGCCCTGGTCCAGATCTGGAAGGAAACACTCCAGGACACCATATGTTGTTTCATTAGGAGCATACCCTGACGTTGTCAGGCATGCATACAAGCACATGGGGGCCATACAAATACTGAGTACCATTTTGAGTTGCTGCAATGAAATTTCAGCAAAATGGATCAACCTGTTACATCATTTTTTCACTTTGATTTTTGGGGTGTCCTTGAATTCAGTCCTCTGTAGGTTGATCATTTTCATTTCCATCAAACTATGGGGCATCCTTACGTTCCTAACACATTACCCAGTCCATATCAGTATAGATATCTAGCAGGAGATTTTTTTCCCCATTGAGACCTGATGTGTTTTCAAAGTGTTCCTTTAATTTTTTAGAGCAGTGTGTGTGTATATATATATATATATATATATATATATATATATATATATATATATATATATGAGATTCTATATAAAAAAATAAACATTATACAATTTTTAATTTTTAACGTGGAAACTGAACTTTTACTGCAAAGAGATCTCTTCACTAAATTCCGAATGATCCTGTTGCTCATAATCTCTCGCCTGCCGCAGTCATGTGTGCCATTTTATAAAATCAAGTTAAAACGATCTCCTACTTTGATGCAATTTCCTCCCAGCTCGGATCTTCAGGGAGCCTTCACGTGTTGGCGTTTTCTAAATAAATGTAATACTAGCTTTAAGTTATTGTGTCCTCTATAATTGCATTTCACCTTTGTTCCCAGTCATACTGTTTCTTTGTTATCCTTGTTGCGATTAAATGGCAGCTCTGGGACTGTCACACTTTTATTGTTGTTGCAGGGTTTTGTTTTTTTTTTCTATGTTGCTATTTTTTTTTTTGATATCTATGGTTGCAGCTGTAGGCGCTTGTTCCCTCCTGCCGGAAAAGGGTAACCGTCAGGTCTTCAGTTATATTGAAGCCCTTGCTTTTATTTACACACCAGTTAGGACTCCGGTTTCCATCACTCTGCTTGGTGAATAACTGCAGCTCTGATCTATAGGGGATCGAAATCATTCAGTATTCATGCAAGCAGCCTGGTCTTGACTGTGCAGGGACTGACCATATTGTCAAACTGTGTGTGGAGGTTTAGAAATGTAGACCTAGCAGAGACCATCAAAACTGAATTATAGACCCAGCTGAGAAAGGGCACAGCACTCAGCTTCGTCTCACAAAGCCAAAAAGAACGTTTGAAACCAGGGCTGAACTGCGGCACAGCCATTTGTTGCTGCCTATCTAATAAACAGGGAATAGATGAGCAACTGGACATTTAGACAGAATGGCTAAGAGATACATAGAAACATAAATACACATACAATAAAAGTAATACAAACCAGTGCAGAAGACAGCAAAGGTGTGTGTAGAACAATAACTGCAGCAACCAATTATATTACAGGTTTTCATATTCAGTTAAGGGATGGATTGATTGATTGATTAATTGATTGATTGAGTTCTCATTGGTTGCCTTGGGCTACCGTACATTGTACACCTTTTGCACTGTTTTACTGAATAAGTATAAGGCCTGCTTCACATCTGTGCAGGTTGCAGTTTATGCATTCATGACTTACTAAGCACTTCAAGACTTTATTTACACTTGGGCACTGTTTGTATATTTATTGATTATACTGCTTTTTATTATTATTTTCATCACAGTATCATTTTCATTATAGTACTATTCAGGGGCGGATTGATAACCCATGGGGTAATAGCAGGGGCGGACTGACAATTCATGGGGCCCCCGGGCAATAGGGGATCATGGGGCCTTTGTGTCCTTGCCCAAACTCAAAAAAGCCTATGAAAAAGGTACCTGGGGCATCACAAGGGGCCCCATACTGACCCCGGGCCCTCGGGCAGTGCCCAAGTTTCCAAATGGTCAGTCCGCCCCTGGGTAATAGGGGATCATGGAGCTTCTGTGTCCTTGCCTACACTCAAACCATACCAAAAAAGCCTATGAAAGGGACCAGAGGTATCTCATGGTCAGTGCCTGAGTGCCCCAATGGTCAGTCCTCCCCTGGTACTATTTATTATAAGAGGTAAAGCAACACTATTGTATTCTATTCTATTTAGTTCATTCATTTTCCATATTTTCACACACATTTCTGTTGCTTTTTGTAATGTCTTTTTTATGCGTTTTGCATTTTTGGGAGGCGCCTTATGTCATGCGGGAGAAAACAGAAAAAACGCAGCAGCGACGCATCCAAAATGCAAGCACTGCATTTTTCATGCATATCTGTTGTGTTTCTATTGAATGGAAAAAAAAATCCCTGACCCCCTCTAAAAAACGCAACGGTGGAGAACACAGAGATGTAAGTGCGACCCATAGGAAACCATGTTAGGCCTGGTAAAAAAGTGCAGGCTCACTAATAGCAACCTGCCACATTGTGGGTTCATCTCTATTATTTTTTATCCAACAGGTTTATGGCTCTGCTCAAAGATACACTTCACACTCAAGTCTGTGAGAGAGGAGAGAAGCACAGAGATTAGTTTTCCCTGCTCCACCCCTCTGATGCCCATTCACAGAAGCCTTAATATTTTGTGATTGAGTTCACTCAATACATAGGCTTCTGTGATTGGGCAGGAGGAGGGGTGAGCATAGTAGGTGCACCAACTCTACAGTAAGGGGTCCAGTGTCGGAGCTCCGGAACGTATGCTGCTGGAGCCAGTAGTGTATTTATGTTTTGTGTTTCCCTAGGTAACACAAAACAATGTGCTGAACCCACCACCCAGCCGCCCTTCTCCTGCCCATCCACTTGCTCGCCCACCCACGAGGGAGGGGAGAGGCTCCCCATCACACCCTTTCTGGAGTCTGTTCTTCTGCCGAGCCCCGGTGTCCCGCGGAAACCTCCTCTCCATGATCACCACACAGACACCAGTGCAGAACAACCAGCGTCCATTACTTCCAGGGGGTGGGGCCGCCTGCCCCTGA
Organism: Staurois parvus; assembly: GCF_062004578.1. NCBI lineage: Eukaryota > Metazoa > Chordata > Amphibia > Anura > Ranidae > Staurois > Staurois parvus. Next base: position 9,479,112 of record NW_028318294.1, on the reverse strand, counting down.
AAAATACTGCCCAGGGCAAACACCTTGTTTGCCTTGCAGCAAATATGCCCCTGGATGGAGTACAATAAACCTGTCAGATATAAATAATAGAGACAAGCCCAGGATGTGGCAGGCAACTTGCTGGACTTGCCTTATAGTGTGCCCTCACTTTTTACAAAGTTGCTGAATTCCCAGAATTCAGCATTAATGGGGGTTGTTTAGCCCTGGTGAAAGGGTGATAGTTCTATAAAATGTGTTGGCCATTTTCTTTTTGTTGACCACTGTAGTAAAAGTATCACCCAGCCAAGAAACTTCCCTACTTGTGGGCACTTGATTTATTTTAATATCCCCAAGTCCATAGAGGAGAAGTCACAATTACCCGCAAATATACAATTTTTATCCATAAATTGACCTGGAAACTATCCTTCCCCCAGCTCTTTCCAGCTCCTTGCCTTCCCTCGTCCTCCTGTTACAAAATATATTTCCCTGGAATTAGGTAAAAATTAGGCTGAAACATGGACAATCTATATGTAGCTATGTAGTCGGATAGTTAGACGGGTATGTAGCCATATTTATAGGTGAACCTATAGAGTGATAAATATCAAGTTGTTATTAATTTATTGTTTTTTTTCCTGCATAGTTGTGTGTAGGTGATAAATATATTGATAAATAAGTAAATATTTAAATATTTAATCACACAAACTTACAGTATGTTTTCCTTTTTTCTTTTTTCTTTAAAAACAACATGATCGTAAAATATTTAGCCTAAAAGACCAAAAGGAATACTTCTGCTTTATTTTTATTTTCTTCTTTTATTTTAGATTCAATAATGTAAGATGATATTTTTTTCTAAGACACAACTACAATAGAAAATACACTACAGTAATTGAAATTTTTTTTATAAAGAAACACTAAGTCCTCATGCAGGGGCAGACTGACAACTCATGGGGCCCCCGGGCAATAGGGGATCATGGGGCCCCTGTGTCCTTGCCCAAACTCAAAAAAGCCTATGAAAAAGGTACCAGGGGCATCTCATGGGGCCCCCTACTGACCCCAGGGCCTCGGGCAGTGCCCGAGTTTCCAAATGGTCAGTCCGCCCCTGTCCTCATGCACACTGGATGTTTTTTCAGCTGCTATTTTTGGCTTTTGCTGGTTTTTTTCTACAGCCAGTAAACCCCACAGCATGTTAACTTATATGTCCATGCACAAATAGACTGTAATCACCATTTTTTGTTAAGGGCAATTTTTGGGTGGAAAAAAACCCAGAACTAGTGGTTTTTTTTAGCTGTAAAAATGTGGCAAAACACAGTAAAACGCAGCAAACCAGCATTTTTTTACTTTTTTTGAGCAAAAAAATGGTAAAAAATGCTAAAAACCACAAATGCAAAAAACACCTCAAAGCGCAAATGCCAAAACACTACAAAATGCTGAAAAACTCACATTTTTAACGTGACTATACACAGCTAATGTTACCAGCGTTATTAAAACGCCCCGTGTGCATGGTGTCTAAGTATGAGCTAGAACATTACAAGACGTCAATCTAAAAAGAAAAGCAGAGATCGGGGAAACAGTTAATAAATAAATACTGTTTGTAATATTTAACAGCAGATACATTGTTTTCATTCATCAATCTGTAGTATGTGAACAATGATTAGAAAATCAACGCAAAAGGTTAGACTAATTGTCAGCATCCATCACTTAGAGCATTAAGTGCTTTAAAACTCAGCATATTGCATATGTATGTTGCTTTGCGTTTACATTTCTATTAAGGGAAGGTATTTCAGTTTTACACGCAGTGCAAGGTAAGGTCTTTACAACATGCAAACATTATATTTGCATTTTACCTCACTTACGTTAGAAGGGCACATCCCTTGCATACTTTATATTTTTTATTAATCCCGGTAAAAGCCTCACTGCTTAGGGATAATGCATATTTTATAAATGATTTTCCTCTTATTTTCTGGTTCATTCTTCATCTATCTCTTGCTCTCTGTCTGTGTCTCTCACTAACTCACCTGTATAATTTAGTAAAACGAGGCATATTAAGATAAAACACTAAATAAAACCTGAATAGACTACAAAAGATACCCTAAACTTCAAGTGTTACTAAACCCACAACAGTAAAATCAGCCTGAATACGCAGTAATGCATGCTTGGTATACTCACTGTGGAAACTAAGGGGTTAATTCTCCACATTATGTAAAAAGGATGTTTGATTCTGTCTTCTCTGATACTCCACAATCCCCAATCCATCTTCTGATAGTACAGAGACCACACTGCACATGCTCAGTTTAATGTGTATTGCTAGAGAGTTTTTTTTTTTGGGGAGGGTGTATGTGTTCAGCATAGGGCCAATCAACACTGTCCAGACAGAGGTCAGGGGTCATGGAGTCTCATAGGACAGCCAGTGAAGATAGAAAACTCCTTCTACAAGATTATCCAGTGCTTGGCCGGACACCAATAGACGTCGCAAGACTGTTATACACTGATGATGAGAAAAGGTATTTAGCAGTTTATATTTATAAAATAATTGTGTTTCCATGTTCTGTGTACTGTGGGAGACCAGATATTGTGAATGCAGGGTCTGGGGTTTAGTAACACTTTGAATACTACATTAATGTAGATCTATATGTATTACTATATCTTTTTTGACTGCTCATTATTTAATCTGGCTAAAAAGCTGCCAACAGCACTATGGAACCCAACTGGGCCAATTCAGCCAAAGCCACATCCATTTGGCTCTGAGGAAGAGGCAAGTCCTCGAAACGTGTCAGCCTATTGGATGTCTACATTCCCCATTACGGACTGTTACTCAGCGCGGTGTTGACCCAGCTGTTCTTTTATGATGTGTCTTGACTTTATTCTCGTTTGTGAGTACAACACCTATTTTATTTCTTATTAAACATTTTTTATGGTAATGCACTAGGCCTGTGCGCCCTCTCTTTGTTCTTTCCACATCCATTTAGGTACCTGAATTTAACTTTTTAACAAACCCTTGCAATTTTGCTGTACAGCAGAGCTCAGCTGGGGGAGGGAGAAGCAGTACAAGGAGCCAGTTAGTTGTGCCAAAGGGCTCATGATAAATAGGAGCAAAGTGAAAGGAGTAGAGAGAAGAGTGATAAAGAAATGAGCTCATCGGGCTGTAGGGTAAGCAGGGTAAGTCCGCTTTATAGGTTCACCCTTCCTTAGGCTAGTGGGGAGGGGAGGCTAGAGAGCTCTAGAAGAGAGAGAGCAAAGAGGAAAGACAGGCTACTGTGCTCCTGCTTCTCCCCTCCTTTCTTGAAGGTTCTCCATTCTGGATCCTTTGGGAAACAAGGTATAGCTCAATCACATCAGAGCTACTGTATATAGGGAAGACACATTTAGGACTTTTGTCCTCTCCTTGGTTCCTCTATCAAGGGAAGGAAGGAAGCTATAGAAAGGAGTAGCTGGGACAGTGCAGGTTAACCCCACCAGCCAAAGCTGAAGAGCAAGCATTTTACAAATGGCCAGTTATTAACGACCTCTCTTCTGTGAGAACTGTTCTGGGTCATGGAAGGTGAAACAGGAAGGCACTTCTAAGTGCAGTATTCCAGGTCAACTTTAATAAAAAGCGTTTAAAAACACTTACACTTTTTAACCGCTTTTTATTAAAGTTGACCTGGAATACTGCACTTAGAGGCGCCTTCCTGTTTCACCTTCTTCTGCACAGAGTTTGTCTCAACTCTTTAGAAGTGCTGCTCAGTACCGGTTTCCCTACACATCATCCATCATCAGCTGCCATACTTCCACAGCATCATCCACCGACGTGCTCTGCTACCTTTCTTACTTTTTCTGGGTCATAAACAGGGGCGGACTGACAACTCATGGGGCCCCCAGGCAATAGGGGATCATGGGGCCCCTGTGTCCTTGCCCAAACTCAAAAAAGCCTGTGAAAAGGTACCAGGGGCATCTCATGGGGCCCCCTACTGACCCCGGGCCCTCGGGCAGTGCCGAGTTTCCAAATGGTCAGTCTGCCCCTGGTCATGAACCCAACCCTGTTATGCTGCCACCTTATTTATTGGCCCGCACTGGCCTCCATGTGAATGTGTATACAAGCTACAGCCAAACCTGGGGAGTATCATAGTAGACATTATCTGTGTAAACCTGGCTGTCAAGCCCTAGAAGGATGAGGGGTCCCTGGTAGTAGAAGGGTTGAGCAGGCACAGTCAGGAGTGTGACAGGGTCTGGTCCCCAGTCACCATCCCCACACAGGAGATTACAATTAGGTGGAGGGGTATCTATGCCCTAGGATGCTTGCTTTGGACACATGCAAGGCAGCCTGGGCCCCACTTACAAGCCTGCTTCTTCTCCATTCACTATCTAATCACAGGCTGGGAGGAGGGACAAAACCTGTAGGTGTTACTTAACTAGAGCAGAGAAAAATGGGGTCTGCTGTCCTGACAAAAGGAATGGTTATGTGGCAGAGCTGTGCAAGTCTCAGGACTGAATCATCAGAAATACAAATCATATTGGTGGGTAAAATTGATCACTTATATGCAAATGTAGCTGTTTGAATGGAGTTCAGCTTTTAAACATATTTGCAAGAGTTTTAAATAATCAGCAAATAAACACTTGGGAAAATAGATCTTCAACGGGGAGCAGCGACTATTAAAATATTTTTGCATACACCCCCCCCTTTTCATTCTTAGTAATAGATCTTTGTTAATAGACTTTAAAGGGTTAGTTCACATTTATAAAAGCTATCTATGCAGGTAAGAAGTGTTCATAGATAAAAACAAAATGTGCAGCTTTGACTAAAGTTGGATAATACCCTTGCTATAGGTGTAGGCCATATGCATATCTCCTGAAGCCTGATTGAAAAATTGCTATAGATGGCATCATCCCATCCTGCCTTGTTGTTATTACATTGCTAAGACTCACCCTCTGATTCAGACCCCTTTGCATGCACTCTTTATCCCCTATTGCTGTAACTTTGAGCAAAGCGATGCTGCATTGGAAGCAATAGTGGACGACACATGTTTGGGGGTTTGAGAGCTTGCTCCTGTAATGATGTGGTTGACCAGTAATTGCTATGAGTCTTAGCAACAAGGCGGGATGGGATGATGCCATCTCTGTGAGTTTTTCAGTCAGGATTTGGGAGGTACACCAATGGCCTACACCTATAGCAAGGACATTATGCAATTTTAGCCAAAGTTGCACAGTTCGTTTTTATCTAGAGGTGCCCCTTATCTGCATAGACAATCCCTGAAAAATGTGAACTCATGGCTTATGTTATATTACCAAAGAATGAAATGGGAAGCGGGGTTGCATTTAAAAATATTTTAATATTTTCAATAGCTGCTGCACCCCTATGAGTATCTATTTTCCCCAAGCTTCCCATTTCTGCTTACCAGTGTTGGAAGATTCACCAACCATTTCATTCTGACAGTTACCCATGGCACTTAATACCAGTCCAGCTTTGTGCTGTCAAAACAATGAAGAATTATCTTTATTAGATATAATAGGTTACTCTAATGTTTTCATTGGGTTTTTTTTGCCGTAGTAGGCACCTTGACAGAATGCATAATTCTGGATTAAATAACACAATTCCTGTACTGAGTACTTGAGGATGGTATGAGCAAAAAAAGATCTTCACTTTATCTCTCTCCCTTATTCTATCTACTTTAATGTAGATCCCCTTAGGCTTCCATTATGACTGCTGTTTTGAACACAGCTTTTAAAGCAGAGCAGAGCAAGATAAACCACAAACCAATGGACCTTCATGTAGCATGTTAGAATGGAGGTTTTGTACTTTTATAAGATAAACCTTTTCAATTGCATGTGTTTGATTAAGGACACCATGGGGGAGATTTACTAAAACTGGAGCACTCGGATACTGTTGCAAGTGTGCATGGTAGCAAATCAGCTTCTAACCTTAATTCGTCCACAGGGGTGGACTGACAACTCATGGGGCCCCCGGGCAATAAGGGATTATGGGGCCCTTGTGTCCTTGCCCAAACTCAAAAAAGCCTATGAAAAAGGTACCAGGGGCATCTCATGGGGCCCCCTACTGACCCCGGGCCTGAGTTTCCAAATGGTCAGTCCGCCCCTGTTTGTCCAATTAAGCTTTGACAATAAAACTTGGAAGCAGTTTGGCTTTTATGCACGGCGGCACCAGATTTTGCACTCTCCAGTTTTAGTAAATCAACCCCTTTTCTTTTTGAAGGAGGGAGGTGAGGTCTCAGGATTTAAAATTAATAATTATATAGGGTTTTACTGGGAGTGAATTTTAAGTATTAAACAACAATGGCCACATGAAAAACAAAGTTCTACAAGAATGGTTGGCCACAAGTTTGATAGCTTCTGGTCTAAAGTACATTATCCATATTTTTAAGAAGTATTTGCAGATATACTCACCGACCACTTTATTAGATACATCTGTTCAATTGCTTGGTAACACAAATTGCTAAACAGCCAACCACATGGCAGCAACTCAATGCCTTTAAGCATCTAGATGTGGTGAAGGCAGCTTGCTAAAGTTAAAACTGAGCATCAGGATGGGGAAGAAAGGGGATTTCACTTCTTCAAGTCCAGATACTTTCACCCCCTTCCAGTCCAGGCCAATTTTCAGCTTTCAGTGCTATCACACTTTGAATGACAATTGTGCGGTCATGCAGCACTGTACCCAAATGAGTTTTTTAGCATTTTTTTGAGACAGATAAAACTTTATTTTGGTGGTATTTATTCACCACTGGGATTTTTATTTGTTTGTTATATAAATTAAAAAGTCCCAAAATTTTGAAAAAAAAGTGTTTTATTATACAATTTTGCAAATAAATAATCTTTCTTTAAAAATATTGGCCAACATGTATTCAGCTATCTTTTTTTGTAAAAAAAAAATAACTCAAAGTAGTTTATAACCAAAACTTATAATTTTTCAAAAAATGTTTTTAAATTTTAATTACATTTTTTTATATTATTGTTTATGTTTTCTTTTAACATACTATCACCCTAGCAATACAGTGTCACCATAGTGACACTGTACTACTTGTGGGGGGTGATGGAGATTTTCTTTTCTTTTTTTATATTGATTGCTTTTACACCCATAAAGGCTGCAAATGCAATCATTTCTCCCTCTCTCTGGCTGTATTCTTGCAGCCATTGAGAAATACTGTGAGAGCTGTGATTGGTCACAGCTTGTCACATAGTAAAAGGCTGTTATGAATAGCCTTGTACCATGTGACATCTGTGATCATTCATAGATTTCACAAGTAGTAAGCAATGATGTGACATCTTGTTTACTACTATTTATGTGATCACTGATTGGCCAATCAGTGATCACATGAATCGGGACCTCACATAGAGGTCCTGTACAGTGATCGGTGTTCTTTTGTGTCCGGAGGACACAGCGGGCATCGATCGCGGTGTTAGGCGCTCCCAGGGAGCGCGCACAGGCAATGAATGTGGGTGACATTTAGAAACGTCAGCCCACTTTGGCAGTGCTCCCATCCAGCCTTTCATGTACATGGGCTGGACGGGAAGTGGTTAAGTGACTTTGAATGTGGCATAGTTGTTGGTGCCAGACGGGCTGGTCTGAGTATTTAAAAAACTGCTGATCTACCTGGATTTTCACGGACAACCATCTCTAGAGATTACAGAGAAATGTTTGAAATAGAGAAAACATCCAGTGAACGGCAGTTGTGTGGACGAAAATGCCTTGTTGAGGTCAGAGGTCAGAGGAGAATGGACAGACTGGTCCGAGATGATAGAAAGGCAACAGTAGCTCATGTCAATAAGGACCAAAATCTCTAAGAAATGTTTCCAACACCTTGTCAAATCTATGCCATGAAGAATTAAGGCAGTTCTGAAGGCAAAAGGGGATCCAAACTGGTACTAACAATGAGTACCCAATTAAAGTAGCTGGTGAGTGTATTTTATAATTCTTTAGAAAATACATTAATTTATTTACATCATTGCTTGTTCTAGGTGTGCTTACAACCTACTGTACAAATGTATAACAAACAGATATCAATGATATAATATGTACATTCATGTTAAAGGGCCAATATTTAGTAGATGCCAGTCAACATTCCAGTATGTTTTTGAATTGCGGAAAGAAAAAAAATAATATTTAAAATAATTCAATCCACATTACAATATGAATAAATGCATGCAGATTCTGTATTATTCTTATGAAACCTCAATGTTGCAGTTTATAGTGCTAGAAGTCCCACTTGTGTTTATTCACCTGTAATTGAAATAAGAAAGATAAAGGTGTCAAAGAACAGTAAAAAAGAACACTGATGTATGTATCTTTTAAACTTGCCAAATAAATTAACCCTAATGTAGTTTCAGAATAAAATTGCAACCCTTTTGTAAAAAAACACTTTCGGAGTCCAAATACCTCTAATAGCCATACAAACGTAGATATAAATTCAAACACAACATGTCAGGTATTATTTAACCAGTACACGCCCGGCCAATAGCCAAAAGACGGCCGGCAAAATGTACTGCATTTCCCGCACATGCGCAGTTTGCGCTCCTGCAGAGCCGCGCAGCGGCGCGATCTGTCACCGGCCGTGTACCTCGGACACGGCCGGTGACAGATCTGAGTATCGGCCCCGTTGCTGGTACCATGTGACCTGCTGTGACCAATCACAGCAGGTCACATGACAGTTGTATAGAATGGATGGCTTCATTCATGCCATCCATTGTATACTAGTGTCTAGCTGTGAATGGTCACAGCTAATCACATGCGCATGTCATGTGATTAGCTGTGGCCAAATCACAGCTAAGCACTAAAAAAAACAAAAAAAAAAAAAAAACCCTGAATGAATCGATGTCATTCAGGTAAATGCTTGTTTATAGCAAAGTAATTCTTTGTTATAAGCAAATTGTGTAAAAAAAAATACTGATCACTTCTCCAAAGTAGTACAATGTTACTATGGTAACATTGTACTACTTTGGACATAGTGAAATATGAAAAAAAAATCTTAAAAAAAGAAAAAATTTAATAAAAAATTTAAAATAAAAAAAATAAACAAAATATATATATATATATATATATATATTTTTCATACTGTCACCAGTCAGTGTCCCTGATCACCGCCATGCCAGTTATATGATGACGCTGTACTGCACTGGTGACAATATGTAAAAAAAAAAATAGTGAAAATTATTTTTTGCATTTTTTCATTTTCGGAAAAATTATGACAAAAAAAATACAACTTCAAAAAACTTGCCATGCCTCTTATGAAGTACATCGGACTGGCTACTTTGCAAAAAGGGGTCATTTGGGGGATATCTGTACTGTTCTGACATTCTTGGACCTCAAGAAATTAGTTTGGCCGTCAGTACTTCAGGATTTATCAATTTTCAGATCTATACCATAGTTTGTGAACTCTATAACTTTCCTACAAACTAAAAAATACATCCTAATTTGGGTCATTTTCACCAAAGACATGTAGTGGAATACATCTTGGCCTAAATTTATGAAGAACAATTATTTATTTGCAAACTTTTATATCAGAAACAAAGAAAAACGTGTTTTTTTTTCAAAAATGTCGGTCTTTTTTTGATAATTTAGCAAAAAATAAAAACCCCAGTGGTGATTAAATATCACCAAAAGAGAGGGTGCATGTGATCAGCACAGAGCCAATCATCACTGTCCAGATACAGGGTCATGCAGGGGCGGAGCCTGAACATGGCGGCAGGGGAGAGCTCAATGTAGGAGCTCGTGGACGGAGCTCCGTTGTCTGACCTCCCCAGGCCTCCAAGCTTATCCCCTGGGGCAAGTTAGAGCCCTGCGGTGGGGGACTTACCCGGTCTGACGGCTCCCGACGGAGGAGAGGCTGACGCGGGTGAGGGAAAAGAGAGGAGCGGCTGGTGACTGGTGAAGAGAGAGTCCCTGGACGCTGGGAGACGAGAGGGGCCGGCGCGACCATGTGACCGGCCGCAAGGCACCTCTGGGAGATCGGGAAGCCGGCCGGCCGGCGTTTTGCGGGGAGAGAGCAGCGCCGACCTGTTTTGCCGGGGGACGACACACTCTCCCCCTATCCCCTTAGTAACCCTGGAGCCTAAAAGAATGTGGAAGGAGAACCATTGAGACCTGGACAAGGAGTCTGAAGAGACCCTGGGGAGTTCCCCCCCATGAACAGACCCTCAGAGGAACCGAGCGAAAAGGCACTCACTAGAAGAAGACATAGGAGGAGGGTGAGTGACAGTTGTGAATTGCATTTGAAGATCTATTGTGCTGACCTCCAAGAAATAGAGTGTATATGAAAGGGGGGACCCCTAGAGACTGTATAAAAGGTGGAAGAGGCTCGCAGAGAGAAGAAGAGAGGCTCAGGGGGAAGGAGGGGGAGAGGAGGGAAGGAGGAAGAGGAAGAAAAGAAAAGGAGAAAAACCAGCAGGGGGACAGGGCAGAGACTTGAAAGTTTAAAGAAATAATATCCCACCCCACCCACGAACTTATAAAGGAGATAAGAAGGATAAGTGCCACAGAGAAAAATGAAAAACAAAAATGTAAAAGGAAGTGGGCTTAAAGGGTCCCAGACTGGCACAATTAAAAAATACACATCCCAAGGAAACGTAACCCCAGAAAGACCTCAGAGCAGATCTGAAAAAGGAGAAGCAGACCTTAGTATGGAAAGAAGCCCTAGAGTATCAATAGGCCCTGATACTAGTAACCAGCAAATATCAGGCAATACAGAGATGGAAAAAGATTTACAAATACCTAATAAAAAGGAAATGGCAGAAATGTTTAAAGAACTGGAGAAAACAATAAAACAAGAAATGGTAAACATTCGCAGTGATCTGGGACACCTCTTGGAGAGAGTTGAGGAAACGGAGGAGAAAGTTAAAGGTCAGACCCAGGCTATCTCTGAACTTGAAAAAGAACTAACTAATATAGGGAAAGTCCAAGAAAAACTGTTATACAAGGCTGAGATACAAGAAAATAAAGATAGGAAGAGAAACATTTTGATACGTGGGGTCTCAGAAAACTTAAAGGGAGAAAGCCTGCAAGAGGTGGTTTGTAAAATATTTAATACTATAACAGACAGCTCTGAAATGGAAAGGTCTAAAATAGAAGGAACCTTTAGAAAAGGAAAAATTCTGAGAAACCTGGGGAAAGAAAGGCCGAGAGATATAATTGTTAAATTCTATGAACTCCGGGATAAAGAAAAAATCTGGAAGAAGACTAAGGGAAAATCAGTAATTAAGTATGAAGGAGGAGACATACAGATATATGCGGATCTGGCTCCAGAGACTTTGTGGAGAAGGAGAACTTTGAGACCCCTATTGGAAAGGTTGAAAGAACAAAAGGTGCAATATAGATGGGGGACTCCCGAATGTTTAATAGGATGGAAAAATGGGACTACAGCATACCTTAGGTTTCCAGAAGATATGAAAAATTTTTGTGACAGTTTAAAAATTCAAAGAATGAAAATCCCCGGCTGGGAAGAAGAACAATGAGAAAATAGAGCGAAGAGAAAAGAGGACTGGCAATGTATGGGGGGGAGGAGGTGGAGAGAGGGAGGGAGGAAGAGAGAGGTTTTTTTTTTTTGTTTTTTTTTGTTTTTTTTTCTTCTCACCTTCTACCCCCACTCTATTGCCTTCGTTTTGGACTTTTTCTCCTTCTTTTTTCTCTTTTCTGCCTGTGACAAATCCAGGTGGGGTTTGGGAGGTTATGGGGAGGTTAGACAAGGGGAAAGTCGTCCATGGACGGAGTTTTAGCCCAAGGACCCAATTAAAGGTGGATTTTTAATCCATAAATGATTAGTAGGCAAATGTTAGGCCTAAAAAGAGGGGGGAGGGGGGAGGGAGGGGGTTGGAAGGTTGGAAGAGTGGGAAATGGGAGAGGGTGGTTGTTTTTCCTGCAAAATAAAAGATGATATAAAAGCAAGTGAGAAGGGAGAAGGAGGGAGAAATAAAAAATATAGATGGAGGAGAAAAGAGGAAATTTAAGGAAGATGGAAGAGATTCAGTTTATAACATATAATATAAATGGGTTGAACTGTCCCGGGAAAAGATATAGATTATTTAAAGAATTACACCATAGAGATGCCTCAGTGATATTTTTACATGAGACACATCTGGAGATAAGTTCAAATGTTAGACTGAGGTCTAGAAATCACCCAACATGGTATTATGCAGATACCCCGGGTAAAAGAGCAAAAGGGGTAGCAATAGGCCTGGCAAAGAACGTTAGGTTCGAGTTGGAAGATAGAAAAACAGACCCAGATGGGAGATTTTTGTTCTTAAGGGGCAAGCTACAGGAGATCGAGTGTACATTGGCCAATATCTACTGTCCTAATAAAAAACCGGAGGAGTATCTGAAAAAGGTGTTGAGGAAGTTGATGGACTTTAAAAAAGGACGTTTGATCCTGGCAGGGGACTTTAACTTTTGTATGGACCCACAAAGGGACGCCACCTCCCACATAAAGACAGAAGGAAGTAAGGCCCTGAAATTATTGAAAAAAGAATTACACATAAGTCAATTGGTAGATGCCTGGAGAATTACACATACGCAAGATAGAGATTATACTTTTTTCTCAAATATGCATAAGAGATATTCAAGATTAGATTATATATTAATAGAACATCAATTAATTGACCATCTGACCCAGGTAGACATAGAGACAATATCTCTATCAGATCACGCTCCAGTTACTATGAAAATGGAATGGGGGAGAAGGAAAAGCGGAGGGCTGGGATGGAAATTGAATGAGACACTTTTAGTGGAAAGGGAAATAGCTCAGAAAATAGGGGAGGAGATCGAACGCTTTTTTAAGGAGAATGAGACAGGGGAGGTGTCAACAGCCACAGTGTGGGAGGCTCACAAAGCTTATTTAAGAGGAATATTAATGGCGATTGGGGCAAGAAAGAAAAAAGAAAGAAGGGAGAAAATGAATGAGCTCTTAGAAGAAATAGGTAAATTAGAACAAATACATAAGAATAGAATAACAAAAGAAATAGAGCTGAAGTTAAAAAAACAGAAGGAAGAACTGAAAGAAATGATAGAAGAGGAGAGGAGAAAAGTATATAATAGAGTTTTAAGTGAGAGATATAGATGGGGAGAAAGACCTGGAAAGTATCTGATGAGAGCCCTGAGGAAAAAGAAAAATAGAAATTATATAGAAAAAATAAAAGACGCTAAAGGAAACATGAAACACTCAAATAAAGATATCACCAAAGCCTTCATAGAATATTACAGGAAACTGTACAATATAAGCCCCTTGGAAGGTTCAGAAACTATAGACAGAGAGAAAAATCAAAAAAGAAAGAAATATTTGGAAATGGCTAGGTTATTAAAATTAAGTGAGGACCAACTAAACTCCCTAGATGCAGATATCTCACAGGAAGAAATAAAACTAGCATTAAAGGGGACAGTGTCGGGGAAAAGCCCAGGCCCAGATGGTTATACAGTGAGATACTATAAAAAATTTAGCGAAATCTTAGTACCAAAACTTAAAAACTACATGAATGCACTAGGTGGAGAGATGGAAGTAAGAAGAGAATCATTACAAGCCCAACTCGTGCTCATTCAAAAAGAGGGAAAAGATCCCTCTCAGTGTTCGAGCTATAGACCTATTTCACTATTGAACACAGACACTAAGTTGTACGCAAAGGTCCTAGCAAACAGATTGAAAGAGCTAATGCCTGGATGGATACATGAGGATCAGGTGGGCTTCGTTCCAGGGAGGGAAGGAAAAGATAATGGGGTACGATCATTGATGCTAATCCAAAAGAGTAAAAAGGGAAAAGAACCGGTGGTACTACTGTCTATAGATGCTGAAAAAGCGTTTGATAGGGTAAACTGGAGATTCATGATGGATACTCTGGAAGCCTTGGGAATCGGGCCTAGGATGAGAGAGTGGATAGGAAAGCTGTACAGATACCCCTCGGTGGTCATTGGGGTAAACGGGGAGAGGTCAGAACCCATTGAGATGTCAAACGGAACAAGACAGGGATGCCCATTGTCCCCATTGTTGTATGTTATATCACTAGAACCTTTATTGTCAACAATAAGACTGAATAGAGACGTAAAGGGAATCCTGATAGGAGATACGGAACATAAAGTTGCTGCCTTCGCAGACGACTTGTTGTTCTATGTAGGAAACCCCAGGATAACACTTCCAAACTTAATGAAGTCACTAAAGGAGTACGGAGAACTATCAAATTTAAAGATAAATCCAACAAAAACGGAGATTCTAAATATAAACATCTTAAAAAACGAAAAAGAAAGGATACAAAAAGAATTTCCCTTTAAATGGAAAGACAGGGATATAAAATATCTAGGAGTAAAACTTACAGCCTCACATAAACATCTATATAAACTAAACTATATTACACTGATTAATGAGATTAGAGATGAATTAAAAAGATTGGAGGGAGGAACCCCGACATGGATGGGTCGTATTAATCTGGTAAAAATGGTAATAGTACCAAAAATCATATATAGATATCAAATGATCCCAATTAAACTCCCAGAGATTTTCTTTAAAATAATTAAGAAATTGATAACAAGATACATATGGAGGAATAAAAAACCAAGACTGTCATACGAACTGCTAAGTAGGAGGAAAGAAAGAGGGGGTTTAGGGCTCCCAGACTTTAAAAGATATTACAAAGCGGTAATATTGGCAAGAACCATAGATTGGATATTTAATAATAAAAAAAGCTGGGTGAGAATAGAGAATGAACTCAGCGGAATAGACTTGGGAAGAATGATATGGGTGCCAACACAGTATAGGGGTTTAAATGACAATGTAAATACATACACTTTGAATGTTTTAAAGATTTGGGATAACTTACACAGAAGTATGAAATGGACTTTTAATTCCACACTGATTCCACTAAAAAATACAGAGTTTTTTCCCCCAGGTAGAGAAGAAATAGGAGGGAAGTGGTTTAAAAAAGAAAAGGTGCAATTAGGAGATATTTTGGTGGGAGATGAAATAGGAGCATTTGGCGAATTGAAAAAAAAAGAGGGAGAGATTTTCACTAAATTAGACGAATGGCGGTATTTCCAATTGAGGTGTTTTGTTGGAAGTTTGCCAAGACCTTTAAGGACAAGAGACAACTGGAACTTGTTCGAAAAGACATTGGGAACACTAGGTGATGGAAAACACGGGATTGCTAGAGTTTATAAAATACTCACTGAACTAGACACAAACACGAAACCAACATATTTAACAAAATGGGAAATGGATATGGGAGTTGTGATAGATGAGGAAAAGCAGAGGAGAATGTATAGATTTACTCACGAAAATGTCTCTATGAGAGAAGTAGAGATGAACTATAAGTGTTTGACAAGATGGCACATTTCACCAACAGTAGAAAATAAGATGTGTGGAGAGAATACACCGTTGTGTTGGAGGGGATGTGGAGAAACAGGCACAATATACCATATATGGTGGGGATGTCCAAAAATCCAGATATTCTGGAAAACAATAATCCACTTAATAAGAAAATTGACAGAAATAGATATAAATCTAGATCCAGAAGTATGTATTTTGCACATCACGGATATAACGGTAAATAAATATAAAAAATCAGGGATATGGGACTATATAAATGCTGCAAAAGCCCTGATACCCAAGTTCTGGAGGCGAGTAGAGGCACCAAAGGAAAAGGACTGGATTGAAAGAGTCGAGCAGATTAAAAAGATGGAAAGATTGTGCCATACCCAAGAAGATAAGATGGAGGTTTACTATGGGAAATGGGAGAACTGGGAAAAAGCTAGATTATATATGAGGTATAGGAAAGAATAAAGATAACAACAGAAACATTCCACTTGCTGATATAAGAAGACGCAGAGAAAAGGTAGAATAGGCAGAGGGGACACGGGGTGGGGGGTGGAGAAGGGGGGGAAAGGTAACATAGAGTATATAAAGTAGAAATGTTGGTTAATATAATATTATAGAATATATTTTTATATATATATATTTATATTGTGATGATGAAATGTAATTAAAATGGAAAATTAATAAATATTTAAATTATAAAAAAAAAAAAAAATATCACCAAAAGAAAGCTCTAGTTGTGTGAAGAAAATGATAAAATTTTAGTTTGGGTACAGTGTTGTATGACCGCGCAATTGTCATTCAAAGTGTGAGAGCGTTGAAACCTGAAAAATGGCCTGGGCAGGAAGGGGTAAAAGTGCCCGGTATTCAAATGGTTAATAAATAGCAGATGTCATGAGGATTGGGTTTACATATTGCATCAATTTTCCAGAAAGATTAGCTAGACCTAGTTGATGTTTAATTGGCCATATTGGATGAATGCTTGCCATTGGGCTTATCAACCCTACCTTCACATTTCTACATAAATTGTTCATTTAACAAAGGAATACAATAGTTCAACGCTTTCGCCATCAGTCTTAAACTGTGTGAATCTCTGGATCCTCATAGTGGACCAAGAAAATAATACATTTAACATTTATTATCGCATTTATTAATAACCAATTCTTAACCCTAACCATTGAACTCAAATGCCCCCGACGACATCAAACCTGTTGGGTGGAGTGAGCCTCATGTGACGCCACAATGCTGAATGGCCACCTGCCGCAACATCTGTGTATTAGGATTGCTGCAGCCCCACGATTGTCTTTGACGGTTTTACGCTTTTAACCAATTTAAGGTACAATAGTTTATTTTTAGTAAACTTTTATAAAAGGACATACTGCACTATTAACCTTGATATCTTGCATGCTCCCATTGGTGGAGAGCAGAGTTGAAGCGGAACCACAGGTTGAAGTACCATTATACCATCTACCGTGGATATGATTGGGGTTAACCTCTAAAGCTCTACTGGGTTTTCATTCATTTAAAAGCCCAACAGCTCCGATAAGAGCTTCTACTTACTTTTTGTTGCCCCGATATGGAGGTGTCACCCCTTCTCTCCAGTCACATTGAATGTGTGGATTCTTCCTCCTTCCCCGTTGATGGTTGGACTTTCTTTTGTGGAGTTTCATTTGAGCAGGGACGTTTGTTAATGAACTTTTTAATTATTACTTTATATCATTAATGCTTTAGTGCTGCACCTTTTGCACTAAATCCCTAACATTAACTTACCCTCTAAAGGGTCATACTAACCTTTACAAACACATCGAATCACAGCTCCAAGATCTTGGCACCAAAAATGATTAATGTGTTACAAGTGGAACTCATCTGCTAACAGGGTAACATTTTTACCATCATAAATAATAGATCATAAAAGTAATAATAAATGAAAAAACAAATACATATATTCATTGCTGCAAATCAAGGCACACAAGAAATAGCACATTTTGCACAAATAGCTGTATGCAAAAGAAAAAGCAAAAAAGGTTTTAGCCTTGAAGCCTATTTGCATGGAGCTCACGTCATATCAGTGTTATGACAAGGGTATTTGACTGGACATGTCTTTTCAAATTCCTGTCTCTCTCATCTCTGTCAGTCTACTTTATACCTACTGGTCATGCGTCTTAAATCTATCCATTTTCATATCTGCGGAACACTGCGCACTGTCAGCACTATGTAAATGAATCAAGTATCTGTGTGTTCTGTTCTAAAAGCACTGAGCCATATTTATCAAAGTGTCCGTGGAGAGGACTGTCTAAAATAGTCTGTATTTTCCTACAGCTACCATTTAGATTAAAACTTTAATTTTTTAGCTGTCATTTTCCTGTCCAGGTTATATTAGTTATTAGCTCAGCTACAGTTACAGTTACATACACAAAAAAATGCCTTTTTTGCCTTTTTTGCCTTTTCCTGAACCTGACTGCCCTGCAGCTTATTTAGAAAGGAGGTTGAAGTAAGGTATCTATAAGGCAAGCCATGGATGAGTAAATGGATGGGTTGCAAGAAAGAAAATTGTTTGATTCCTCCATCGACAAAGTCACTGTTTTTGGGGGCATCCCTCCCACTGCACTATTGTGTTCTACCTTGGGGAACCTTAATTTCCAGCAGAATGATCATTGCTGGTGGCTGTAGCTGCTGGCAGTGATAGCATGAAAACAATTCAACACACTTGTTGTATTGAAGTGGATTGATGGATCGACTTCAGTATAACCAGCCTGCCCATAGATGGATCGACCCTTGGCCCTGCAGGACTGGATGCGATGTGATCAATCTATGCCAGCCTTTACTTGTTCATAATCAGAGTTCATTGAAGCCTAGATACTCAGATCAAATTTAATAGGTCAGTGTACATTGGTTGAAGATGAATCCCTGGTAGTCCTCCTAGATCAAATTTATTAGGTCAGTATACATTCATTAAATATACTTTGGTTGAAGAGGAACGCCAGGTAAACCTCCCAGATCAAATTTATTAGGAAAGTATGCTTTTTTTGAAGAGGAACTCCAGGTAAACCTCCCAGATCAAATTTATTAGGAAAGTATGCTTTTTTTGAAGAGGAACTCCAGGTAAACCTCCCAGATCAAATTTATTAGGAAAGTATGCTTTTTTTGAAGATGAACTTCAGGTAAACCTCCCAGATCAAACGTAATAGTGTCAGTATGCATTGGTTGAATATGAACTCTAGGCATTCCCCCCTAGATCAGATTTGATAGCTTCAGTATGCATTGGTCAAAGATGAGCTCCAAGTATCCCCCCCCAACTAATTGCTAGCTTTGTTTAACACAACACCTAATCTAAATGGTGCTCCAGTTCCGTGTTATTCTCTTCTTCCTTTTAGGGAAGAAAAGGTTCTTCTTCAGGTGTTGATGTCACCAGATGAGTGATGTGGACCCCAGACAGTGGCATTGTTCTCTCAAGATGCAGCGGAGAGATGACACCAGGAAGAGAGAACCAGTCAATAGGAATAGACTGCAGCTCTGGATACCTGTTGACGAAGCAAAGCCAGGCAGGGACATGGACAGAAGACTTAGGGAGTATTATAAATACATGAATGCATGAAAGAGGATTGGGAGGTTGGGCAAGAGGGAAGACTGTCAATTCCAGAGCTGGGCTTTGGTTTGACCATAACTCTGTGACTATAATGCTTACTAAACCACTTGAAGAACACCCTATAGCAGTTTTACTGCTAGAGGGCATCCCTTCTATGCAAAATCATGTATACTGTATGAACATGATTTTGTACTTCCGTCAAAGGTGGAGCGCATGCAGTCAAGCAGTTGCTTCTGCTGTGAACAGTCACACCCACTAATCGTCGGGCAGCAGAAGAACAGAGCTTTGCCTATGTAAACAAGGCAGAGCTCTGTGCTGACAGATGGGGAAGTGAAGGATTGTGTGTCCCTGCAAAGCTGAGAACACGATCCTTCACTTTCCCTAGTACATGCACCACCTAGTGTACACCAAGAACATAGCTAGGCACACATTTAACCCTTTGATTGCCTTAGATGTTAGCCCCTTCCCAAACAGTATCATTAGTCAGTAATCAGTGCATATTTTTAGCACTGAACGTTGTATTAGTGTCACTGGTTCCCAAAATGTGTCAGTTAGGGTAAAAATGTACACTGCAATATCGCAGTCCCTCTATTATTCGTTGATCGCCACAGTTACTAGTATAAAATAAATTATTGAAAAAATTCCAGTATATGTTCCATAGATTGTGGAGACTATAACTTTTGTGCAAACTAATCAATATACACTTATTAGGATTTTTTTTTACCAAAAAAATATGTAGCAAAATACATTTTGGCCTTAATTTATGAAGAAATTAGATTTTTAACATTTTTATTGGATATGTTTTATAGTAGTAAATAAAATTTCATTCATTGTCATTCTTTTTTTATTTAAAACTCAAAAGTAAAAACTGCAGAGATGATCAAATACCACGAAAAGAAAGGCCTATTTGTGGGAAAAAAATATGCAATTTGTACAGCAATGCATGACCGCGCAATTGTCAGTTAAATGAACGCAGAGCCATATTGCAAAAAAGGTCTGGTTAGGGAAGGGGGTCAATCTTCCAGAGAGCAAGTGGTTAAATATTACAATAAGGACCTATAAATCCAAAAAGCACCTCAAACTGATGTCATTGACACCGGTCCTAAAGCTAGTCATACACATGGAAATTTCAATGACTTTTCATCCTGGAATCCCAAATTTGACTGAAATCAATTTTCTGAAACTAAGTAATCCACCCCCCAGGATTTTGCTCAACCGCTAAAATTGTTATTGATTGTAAACAGGGAAATTAATCAACATCTTCAATGTGGGGAAATATTATAGCAATTTAATGAAAAAGGATCAGATTTGTTTCCCCCTGGGGCAGCAATCCCATAATCCATCGCATCATTCAAAACCACTATGTGTTTTGATGTATGCCTTTGATCACTTTCCGATACAAAAATCTGATCATTTAAACAAAATTACCATGTAGATTGTCAGCTTTACCATGAGCCCTTCAAGGTGCTACTGTTAAAAAAGTCCAACTCAGACCTCCAGATCCCTATAAACATTTCTTTCTATAAAAGCATTCTAAAGAGGAAGGGGTAAGGAATACTGCGTACAAACACATACTTAGAATAAATCCGTAGGGCATATGTAGCACTTATTTTCAAATGAAGAAAGATTCCTTTTCTGCCAAGAATTACTTAATCCTTTGAGGACCAAGGAACGTATTTGTCCCATGTTTTTAATTGCCTGTATCATCTGATTAAGAACTTAAAATACTTTTTGGTTTTTTGGTTTGAGTCAAAATATTAGTTCTTATCAACAAATGGATCTAGCTTTTTGCCAATTATTTCATGAAATGGCTTAGTTACAGCAACAGAAGTGTACAAACTTTAAAGACAAAAAATTGATTCTTTTGGCGTTCTGTAATCTTATTGGTCCTCAAAGGGTTAAAGCCTAGGCAAAAATGATGTGATCTTTGAATAGCATGTTCATGGTAGGTGTTTGACATTATTAGAGACTGTAGATAGTCTATAGTTTCCAATCAGCCAGACTTTTTCATTGAGATAAGAGGATCAGCAGGAAGCAGAGTGTCCTCCAGTAATGAACATATACAGTATGACTGTCTGCATATGCGACAATTATATACTACATAGAATAAAACAAGGTGTTTTAAACAGTAACACATTTGAGGAAATTACATTAACATGTTTTTTAACTTGAAAACGTGTAAATAAGTGAGCGCCTTCTATATAGTAGCAGCTGTACACCAAAGGCACCATATAAAACCTTCCAATACACAATAATATACAAAAAGGTGCAGCGCTAGAGTACAAATAAATGAACATATATATACATGTATAAAATCATGCGCCTTTATATATTATAGAGACTTCCAATATGTCATCAGAGGTCTGGTCAGGTCTGGTCAGGTCCCCTTCGTTATCCCATACTCTGCATACAGCCCTCATGTACCAATACAAAGGTTGCCACTTAATACAAGGAAACCACCTTCACAGGACCTCTTCCAAATGGTGGTTTCCTTGTATTAAGTGGCAACCTTTGTATTGGTACATGACCAGACCTGACCAGACCTCTGATGACATATTGGAAGTCTCTATAATATATAAAGGCGCATAAAGGTTGCGCATCTGGTGAGTGCGTAATCTGTATCCTCACTGTCTCACCACGTGCACAGTCTATGTTGTTTGGAAGTCTATGGATCGATTGAGATCTTGTTCGCATCTTCACGTTGGACTTATCTGTGGACACAGCAGTTTTTTCCTCACATTATATTAGCCACCGTACAGTGGCATATATATGAGTGCACAGCATCACTTTATGGTTTTTGCATGATTTTATACATGTATAAATACAGTCATGGCCGAAATTGTTGGCACCCTTGATATTTTTCCTGAAAATCAAGTATTTCACACAAAAAAGGTATTGCATTAACACATGTTTTGCTATACACATGTTTATTCCCTTTGTATGTATTGGAACAAATATAAAACAGAGGCAGAAAAGCAAATATGACATAATGTCACACAAAACCCCAAAAATGGGCTGGACAAAAGTATTGGCACCCTTAACTTAATATTTGGTTGCACACCCTTTGGAAAACATAACTGAAATCAGTCGCTTCCTATAACCATCAATAAGCTTCTGACACCTCTCACCCGGAATTTTGGACCACTCTTCCTTTGCAAACAGCTCCAGGTCTCTCTTATTGGAAGGACACCTTTTCCCAACAGCAATTTTAAGATCTCTCCACAGGTGTTCAATGGGATTTAGATCTGGGCTCATTGCTGGCCACTTCAGAACTCTCCAGCGCTTCTTTGCCATCCATTTCTGAGTGCTTTTTGACGTATGTTTGGGGTCATTGTCCTGCTGGAAGACCCAGGATCTTGGACGCAAACCCAGCTTTCTGACACTGGGCCCTACAGTGCGACCCAAAATCCTTTGGTAATCCTCAGATTTCATGATGCCTTGCACACAGTCAAGGCACCCAGTGCCAGAGGCAGCAAAACAACCCCAAAACATCATTGAACCTCCACCATATTTTACCGTAGGTACTGTGTTTTGTTCTTTGTAGGCCTCATTCCGTTTTCGGTAAACAGTAGAATGATGTGCTTTACCGAAAAGCTCTATCTTGGTCTCATCTGTCCACAAGACGTTTTCCCAGAAGGCTTTTGGCTTACTCAAGTACATTTTGGCAAACTGTAGTCTTGCTTTTTTATGTCTCTGTGTCAGCAGTGGGGTCCTCCTGGGTCTCCTGCCATAGCGTTTCATTTCATTTAAATGTCGACGGATAGTTCGCGCTGACACTGATGCTCCCTGAGCCTGCAGGACAGCTTGAATGTCTTTGGAACATGTTTGGGGCTGCTTATCCACCATCCGGACTATTCTGCGTTGCAATCTTTCATCAATTTTCCTCATCCGTCCACGACCAGGGAGATTAGCTACAGTGCCATGGGTTGCAAACTTCTTGATAATGTTGCGCACTGTGGACAAAGGCAAATCTAGTTCTCTGGAGATGGACTTGTAACCTTGAGATTGTTGATATTTTGCCACAATTTTGGTTCTCAGGTCCTCAGACAGTTCTCGTCTCCTCTTTCTGTTGTCCATGCTTAGTGTGGCACAGACAGACACACAATGCAAAGGTTAAGTGAACGTCTCTCCTTTTTATCTGCTTTCAGGTGTGATTTCTATATTGCCCACACCTGTTACTTGCCCCAGGTGAGTTTACAGGAGCATCACATGCTTGTAACATTCTTATTTATCCGCAGTTGTGAAAGGGTGCCAATACTTTTGTCCAGCCCATTTTTGGAGGTTTGTGTGACATTATGTCGAATTTGCTTTCTTTCCTCCCTTTTTTTGTTTTGTCCCAATACACACAAAGGGAATAAACATGTGTATAGCAAAACATGTGTTAATGCAATACGTTTCGTGAGAAATACATGATTTCCTGGAGAAATATCAAGGGTGCCAACAATTTCGGCCATGACTGTATGTTCATTTATTTGTACTCTAGCGCTGCACCTTTTTGTATATTATTATGTTTTTTAACTTGTACTCCTAAAAAAATATAAAAAAAAGTTATAAAAGATTAAATGTTTTTAATCTTCCTACTCCACCATACATTTTTACATTTGCACGGAATTACAAATACAAGTCAGAATGACTAACTAATAAGGCAGCTCTGTGTTTTTACTGGCAGTCCGCAACTGAATGGAGCTGTATCCGGTACAACCGTATCATTACAAACTATAAATGAGATAAACTCTAATTATTGTCGTATATAACCGCAGTCCAGGACAAGTCCACTGTCCCCCACTGGAGAGTCAAGTATAATTGTCCACAAACTACTAGGGATGGATAAAAGAGGTTATTATACTCATTGCTTATCTTCCAGCAGCAAATACGGCTCCAGTAATGAGGGAAGAACCCACACATTATTCTGCAACACAATCAGTTTGGAGCATGACTATGTAATGCAGCAAACCTTAATTTATTGGAGACCATAGATAAGCATACACCACAGCTATTCCTGTACCTTGAATTGATAATGGCAGCCAAACCCTCTAACTTAGCACTCCGACTTCTATCAGTCTGGATAAGCTAGTGGAATGGCTTGTCTCAGTATCTACAAAGCAGGAGCAAGGAACATGCAATGAAGCTTACAAATATCCATGCTATGAGAAGACACATACAAATGGCACTAGGACATTTCACATGCTACAGTGCTACATTACACATGCACATTGAGCTCTAAAAATAATTTTTTATTAATACAAAAATATAAAAAAATACATATACCAGACCTGGTGCTTATCCAGATATTTACCAATAGACTGTAAAACTGGGTACTTCCACATATAGTACCCTCAATACCCTACCAGTCAGCACTTTACTAACTAAATATAGGGATCAGTTCTATCACATTGATTTTTATGATCAGAGTGATATAAAGTGATAAAACTGCTAAAATGGTTCCATATATTGAGTTTGTAGAGTGCTGACTGCTGGCACATAACAGCCAGTCAGAAATTAATTTTGATTGCCATGGTTAGGCATTTTTTTTGGCTGCTGTGCCTTAGAGCCTTGTGATTTTTAGATAAATCTCATTTGGTGGTTCCAGCCAACTGCTCATTGTTGTGGAAGTGTAGGCTGGCATAACAATTTAGGCATAACACATAGCAAACTCTAGACAATTAAACAAGCCCAGAATGATATTTAAAAGCATTATAAACCTTCCTGAATTTCATCTGCATAAGATGTTCATTGGTCATGTAGTTTCGTGGTATCATTTTCTGTCCTGCAAGCACAACCTTAGTAGAGTAAAATCTTCACATTTCGGTGTTAGAAGCTTCTGTGTTCAAACATGAGGCATGTGGCATGACAGTGCACAGAGTGACCTCTGTCTGTAGTGTGAGAATTGACACTTCCAGTGAAGAAACTACATATTCCACAATCCCTGTGTCTCTCATTCCAGGACTGGTGCAAGTGAGTGGTAAACAGTAATTGGATCTTATACATACTGTATACAAACAGACAGAGCAATCAACAGAGATCTCAGCATTCTGGAAGAGGCATGAAAAATATGTTAGACTTCAGCTTTCTTTCCATAACTGTCCAAAATAAGGCATTTTAGCTTGAATAAGGAACTATTTTTTTAGATTGCTGGTGCTTTCCAATTAAAAAGCAAAAACAAGTAGATGTGAGGCTTTGGACATTGATCTTTAAGCTGTCCAACGACATGTGGTAATACAACTTGATGGAATGTCCTCAACAGTTCAACACAATTTAGAGGACACCCATATTGAGAGATCCAAATGAGATAAAAAAAAACAGAATGCTAAATGTCTGTCATAAACGTTCAAAATCCTTTATTGCCAATAATAATGTGACAACAGGATGATAAATTGCAACCAATTCATTTCAGGGTCCAAAAATTACTACTTCATTGGGGCTTGGTCAAAACTGTTTTCTGTTGGACTTTCTGTTGGGGGATGAACTCTGTCAAGATAAAAACATACCTGTCCCAACAGATGTGTTACATCTCCTTACAGGTTTTTTTTTTCTTCCCAACAGAGATTCTAGATAGAGTCCAACAGAAAGCCATAAAAAAATAAAGACAGAAAGTTTTTAAGTAATAAACTGGGATTTCATAAAGGGTGACATGGACACCTTTTGGATATCTTCTAGGCCACTTCATCAAAATTGCCAGTACTGGCCCCTGATTCACCGAGTATCGATGCTGGACATTCCCTCCGCAATGTGCTTGCTCCCTCTCTTTCTTCCTGACCATTGCACCCTTCACACTGACAGAGCATTGCTTAAAGTGGTTGTAAAGGCTCAAGTTTTTTTACCTTCATGCATTCTATGCATGAAGATAAAAAACCTTTTGTGTGCAGCAGTGCCCCCAGCCCTCTCAATACTTACCTGAGCCCCATTGCAATCCAGCGATGTGCACAACAGCCTCAGCTGTCCCAGATCTCTGCTTCTTCATTGACTGAGACAGCAAGTGGGAGCCATTGGCTCCTGCTGTTGTCAATCACAGCCAGTCAGCCAATAATCACAGCCAGCACAGTCATGCCCTACTTTGAGCTTTGGCCTACCACAATACACCAGCTCAGAGCTGGCCTTAATTATCGCCAGTTTCCTAATCAACAAACCGGTGGTAAGTCTTTAAGTAACTGTCACTGCCATAGTGACATGTTCCTAATGAGCTGAAAGTTAGAACTACCTGATTTTGTTGCCCATGTCTGTAATGTTACTGAAACTGGCATAGACACTTGCTGAAATTATGCACAGATAGTTCTCAAGGGAACTACTACTATAAAAACTGTCTGAAACCCCCAGAAAATGTCTTCTCTTGCACTCACAGCTTCACATATCATGCCCAACTCAGCCATGGAACCTTGAGAAAAAAATCTGAACATCTAGAAATGGAGCACATGCAGTCACACCCCGCATTCACTATTCTTTAGTGCTTGTTATCTGAGTGATCTATCGCCAGGATTTAAGGTGGCCATAGCTGAACCTGACAAGATCAGTTCCATCTATTGGCAGGCTGGTTGTACTGAAGTTGAACCATCAATTGACTTCAGTACAACCATCCTGCCTGATCTTTTGCATGGGATTACTGCCGGCAGCTATAGCCAGCATTGTGTTCTGCTGGCAGGGAAGGCCCATCTCCAGCAGAACACAATAGTGCTGTGGCAGGGATTCCCCTATCGATGCTGACTGTGTTCATAGGGAACCAAGCTATTTTTTTTCCTGCAACATATTATCATCTAAGGGTTGCTTAAGCCCCATCACAGGGGTGACAATGGTGAGCATAGCCATAGAAAATAATGACTTTTAAAGGATCTTTGCATGCATAGGATTTTTGGAGAGCTTTTGCAGCAAAGCAGGACCACTGGGCATTTATAAGAAGGTAAAAAGTGGGCACTTTATTACTTTGCTGAATGAAAGTTTTCTTTAAAGCTTACCTTTACTTTGCTCGATCTGATAAAATAGCAGGTTTGCTTGACATGAGGCTCCAAAAGAAGTTCATATTTGCCCTTCCCTGCTGCTGCAGCCTCCGACAATTTCTGCACAAGTATTGACTTTCATGAAGTTATCTATGCCCCTTGATCTTTACGTGGCGGCGCTTCATCCTGGTGAATTGATGGTCAGGCTCCTAGCATTGCACTGTGGGAAACGTGTCATCTATACCCACATACCCAGAAGTACTGATTTTTTTTTTCTTCTAGATTTTGTTACTTATCAACCTACTCAGCTTAGGATTGCCAATGCACAGAAAAAAAAATCCAACATTTTTTCTGGCAGGTACAGGCGTAGACATGCTATAAAAAGTATTTTTCAGTTACAGAAAGGACTGTCTTTTTTCAATTATAATGTTATGTTATTTGGCCATATCCTAATAAAGCTTGGCAGAAAAAAAAACAAAAAATGAAAAACCCAATGGTTGTCGTACGGAATATTCTTAAATTCAAAGTACCAGCGCAATAGAAGAAGATGACAGAAATTCAGGAAAGAACAAGTAATTTTGCTAACTATAATATACAGTGAAAATTTACAAACGACATAAAGAATAAAATGTGACAACAAATTATGAGAGGCTTCCATGAACGACAGGCTCAAATGGATCTATTTTCCTTTCCTGCATTCAAGAAAAAGACAAATAACAACTGGTATTTTGACTAATCCAATTCTAGTGCACAGTGATGCATTACAGTTTGTTTTTTAGCGATCAGCTCTTATTTGGTTGATATATGATATTCTCTTGCGCGTCACTGGTTGTTACACACAATGACTTTATTCAGCGCGTCTTAAACAGGAAAGAATATGCAGCATGAGCTCAAGTGCAAACATTGCTTTTTATTTGTCTTGAAATTCCAGATCCCATTCATGCATTGACTTGCTTGCCCCTTGCTTGCCTGGTCTTTGATCAGGAATTTTGCAGGAAAGCTGCAGAGCGTCCATTTTGAACCAAATATATGTATTTTTTTATTTTACTGTCAATCATATTTTCAAGGGCCAGTGTGTGAAACAGAAGGAATATCACAAGAGTAGATATCTGGAACAGGCAAACATAAGGCATGGTTATATCAGTAAACTAATGCAAAAGTATACTGCAAGCCCTACTAACTTTTCAGTTTAACCACTTATCTACCAGGGCAATTTTTTTACTGCAAGCCCTACTAACTTTTCAGTTTAACCACTTATCTACCAGGGCAATTTTTTTACTGCAAGCCCTACTAACGTTTCAGTTTAACCACTTATCTACCAGGGCAATTTTTTTACTGCAAGCCCTACTAACGTTTCAGCTTAACCACTTATCTACCAGGGCAATTTTTTAAATTTTTCACACTTAAAACGTGCATTTTTTCCCTGGAATCCCAAACAGTTATACTTTGGAGAATAAAATGGTGGTAGTTGTAGTTTATGTTGCCCGATATTTGTGCAACTGTTTATCAAATGCATATTTTAAGGACAAATTGCACTAAAATGAGTTTACGTTTTGGTAAGTTATAAAAGATGGGATTCTGTTGAGTAAATAGATGCCAAAAGCACTTAGCATATATGTATCCAATAAGTGCTAGTTGACACACTAATCTATTGTTAGGTGGACTGCTAATATTAGTATATACAGTATTGCTAATCCATAATGATATCTGCAGTGCAAGCTCTAGGAAAACCTACCTTTTGTACCCAGGTGAAAGCACTCGTGAAACATTTAAAACTGCTTCCAATGCAATGCAGTATAAGAAACAATGGGAATTTCATTTCAAAGTCGAAACTGATTAATTACAATTAGCTAAATCCAGAAGGAGATTCCTCCAAATAATAAAGGACTTTTAAGGCACTGTGCTAGACAATAAATATAGATAAAATATAAAAATTTATTTTTTAAAGTTTGTTAAAAAAGATGGACCAACTACTCTACCAAATAGTAAACAAATTATTAAAACACAACCATTATTATTACAATCAAAATAGCTATTACAATTAGCTAAATTCCATGCTAGGTCATGTGACCTGTTCTTATCCTTATTTCTCTTTGCTACGGTGTCTTCAAACCCTTTAAACAAAGGTCCAGTTACCGTCAATCACAAAACATCAAAGTCCGAAGCAGGGGCGGACTGACAACTCAGGGTGCCCCTGGGCAATAGGGGATCCTGTGGCCCCTGTGTCCTTGCCCAAACTCAAAAAAGCCTATGAAAAAGGTACCAGGGGCATCTCATGGGGCCTCCTACTGACCCCGGCCCTCAGGCAGTGCCCGAGTTTCCAAATGGTCAGTCCGCCCCTGGTCCCAAGTCACATTCAAAGTTGCTAGCAAGTCACTGAAATAACATATCCAATTAATCCAAATCTTCCAAAATAACTTCCAAAACTATGAATTGATTCGTAACAACAAATATACAAAATTAATCCGAATATATGGAATGGATTCGAAAATGAATAATTCTAACATAACGAATATGACAAAATAAATAATGATTGACTTAATAAACTAATCCGAAACAAAGCAAATGTTTTTTCGTCATGCACATCTTTAGCCTTTATCAGTGGTTAGTAGGAGTAATAATTACCCTTGTATCAATTGTAAGTGAAAGCAATAAACTTTCCAGCATCAGTTGTCATGGGAGTAAAAGATTTCATCATCAGTGGTCAGTAGAAGTAATAAATACTCAAGCATCAGTGGTAAGTGGAAGTAGTAAATGCTTTGGTATAAGTAGTCAGAATAATAAATGCCCTGTTGTCAATTGCCAGTAAAAGTAATAAATGCTCCAGAGTCAATAGTCATTGCAGGTTATAAATGTTCCAATATTGGTGCCAGTAATTACTTGGATGAATATAGTGCTGTTCAGTGGGCAGGGGCAGACTGACAACTCATGGAGCCCCCGGGCAATAGGGGATCATGGGGCCCCTGTGTCTTTGCCCAAACTCAAAAAAACCTATGAAAAAGGTACCAGGGACATCTCATGGGGCCCCCTACTGACCCCAGGCCCTCGGGCAGTGCCCGAGTTTCCAAATGGTCAGTCCGCCCCTGGTCCCAAGTCACATTCAAAGTTGCTAGCAAGTCACTGAAATAACGTATCCAATTAATCCAAATCTTCCGAAATAACTTCCAAAACTATGAATCGATTCGTAACAACAAATATACAAAATGAATCCGAATATATGGAATGGATTCCAAAATGAATCATTCTAACATAACAAATATGACAAAATAAAATGACTGACTTAATAAACTAATCCGAAAAAAAGCAAATGTTTTTGTCATGCACATCTTTAGCCTTTATCAGTGGTTAGTAGGAGTATTAATTACCCTTGTATCAATTGTAAGTGAAAGCAATAAACTTTCCAGCATCAGTTGTCATGGGAGTAAAAGATTTCATCATCAGTGGTTAGTAGAAGTAATAAATGCCCAAGCATCAGTGGTAAGTGGAAGTAGTAAATGCTTTGGTATCAGTAGTCACAATAATAAATGCCCTGTTGTCAATTGCCAGTAAAAGTAATAAATGCTCCAGAGTCAATAGTCATTGCAGGTTATAAATGTTCCATTATTGGTGCCAGTAATTACTCGGAGGAATATAGTGCTGTTCAGTGGGCAGGGGCAGACTGACAACTCATGGGGCCCCAGGCAATAGGGGATCATGGTGTTGTCTTAAAATAATGAAGTCCACACAGAAACAGTTCATAAGACAAATCTGTAGTCTTATATCAATAATGGAGGACGTATGACCAGTGTATATTTATATATATACTATTCCCACAGCAACCAATAGTCCTTTTCCAGAGAGATGCATTTATTCGGATAAAGATATTTGTTACAGATGACAGAAATTCAGTTGAATACTTGTAAATGTTACAACGAACAACAGCTCTCAAAGTCCTATTCAAGATACTTCATATCAAGCATAGAGATACTACACCATCCAGCATATGTCCAATCTATAATATGCAACTAGGTAGCTTCCATGCAACCTGTATTCTGTCCCATGTATCCTGACCTGTGCTCTATCCCAAATATACTCCCTTATGCTCTGCCATCTTTGTATTCCATCCTGTGTTCTGTGTCCTGTGTTAATATACACATTTTCCCCATTCAGTACAATGGCAAGCAGTCTGATTGGCCACTTTTAGTAGCATGTTTGATCTTATGTGTCTAAACCTAGAAACTTCCCCTGACTCTCCATATATTTACCCAAAAACAGGTTAACCCAACACAACAAAGGGAAGGTAATTACTTCCTGCTTACATTAACATAGTAAGGTGTCCTTTTGGTGTGTAAAGTGGTCTTATCACTGGTCTGTCAGTATATGTTTCAATGTCTTCAATATACAGTCAGGTCCATAAATATTGGGACATGGACACAATTCTAACATTTTTGGCTCTATACACCACCACAATGGATTTGAAATTAAATGAAGAAGATGTGCTTTAACTGCAGACTGTCAGCTTTAATTTGAGGGTATTTACATCCAAATCAGGTGAACGGTGTAGGAATTACGACAGTTTGCATATGTGCCTCCCACTTGTTAAGGGACCAAAAGTAATGGGACAATTGGCTTCTCAGCTGTTCCATGGCCAGGTGTATGTTGTTCCCTTATTATCCCAATTACAATGAGCAGATAAAAGGCCCAGAGTTCATTTCAAGAGTGCTATTTGCATTTGGAATCTGTTGCTGTCAATTCTCAAGATGAGATCCAAAGAGCTGTCACTATCAGCGAAGCAAGCCATCATTAGGCTGAAAAAACAAAACAAACCCATCAGAGAGATAGCAAAATCATTAGGCGTGGCCAAAACAACTGTTTGGAACATTCTTAAAAAGAAGGAACGCACCGGTGAGCTCAGCAACACCAAAAGACCCGGAAGACTACGAAAAACAACTGTGGTGGATGAGCGAAGAATTCTTTCCCTGGTGAAGAAAACACCCTTCACAACAGTTGGCCAGATCAAGAACACTCTCCAGGAGGTAGGTGTATGTGTGTCAAAGTCACCAATCAAGAGAAGACTTCACCAGAGTGAATACAGAGGGTTCACCACAAGATGGAAACCATTGGTGAGCCTCAAAAACAGGAAGGCCAGATTAGAGTTTGCCAAACGACATCTAAAAAAGCCTTCACAGTTCTGGAACAACATCCTCTGGACAGATGAGACCAAGATCAACTTGTACAAGAGTGATGGGAAGAGAAGAGTATGGAGAAGGAAAGGAACTGCTCATGATCCTAAGCATACCACCTCATCAGTGAAGCATGGTGGTGGTAGTGTCATGGCCTGGGCATGTATGGCTGCCAATGGAACTGGTTCTCTTGTATTTATAGATGATGTGACTGCTGACAAAAGCAGCCGGATGAATTCTGAAGTGTTTCGGGAATATTATCTGCTCATATTCAGCCAAATGCTTCACAACTCATTGGACGCCGCTTCACAGTGCAGATGGAAAATGACCCAAAGCAGACTGCAAAAGCAACCAAAGAGTTTTTTAAGGGAAAGAAGTGGAATGTTATGCAATGGCCAAGTCAATCACCTGACCTGAATCCGATTGAGCATGCATTTCACTTGCTGAAGACAAAACTGAAGGGAAAATGCCCCAAGAACAAGCAGGAACTGAAGACAGTTGCAGTAGAGGCCTGGCAGAGCATCACCAGGGATGAAATCCAGCGTCTGGTGATGTCTATGCGTTCCAGACTTCAGGCTGTAATTGACTGCAAAGGATTTGCAACCAAGTATTAAAAAGTGAAAGTTTAATTTATGATTATTATTCTGTCCCATTACTTTTGGTCCCTTAACAAGTGGGAGGCACATATGCAAACTGTTGTAATTCCTACACCGTTCACCTGATTTGGATGTAAATACCCTCAAATTAAAGCTGACAGTCTGCAGTTAAAGAACATCCTGTTTGTTTCATTTCAAATCCATTGTGGTGGTGTATAGAGCCAAAAATGTTAGAATTGTGTCCATGTCCCAATATTTATGGACCTGACTGTATATATTACACACAATATACTACACATGGGGCCCCTGTGTCTTTGCCGAAACTCAAAAAAGCCTATGAAAAAGGTACCAGGGGCATCTCATGGGGCCCCCTACTGACCCCGGGCCCTCGGGCAGTGCCCAAGTTTCCAAATGGTCAGTCCGCCCCTGTCAGTGGGAGAAATGGTGCTCTATTATTGGCAGTCAGTAGAAGAATTATAGTGCCCGTCATTAGCATCATTGGTGGTCAGTGGTCAAATGGAATAAAATAATGGCCATCATTGGTGTTCAGTGGCATATACCTTGTCATCTTCATATCCTGTGAGTCTTCTCATGGGGACATTGTTGCTGGGACTATAGAGTAAGATCACTGTTCCCTTTATTTTCTCTCCTGGTGACATGAGAGAGGCTGTAAACCAAATTCAACTGAAAACTGTAGAAAAAAGTTTTCAGTTTTGTTTTGTTTTTAGAGTAGGGAATTAACTGGGTGTAAAATCCAACATCTGCAAACCCTATGCAGTGACCGAACAACAATGATGTTGTGTTAAGAACCTCTCTGTTTAAACGTATAATTTATACAGCCAGAGTCGTGGAACCAGCAATGGAATTTGTTATTTCCTTATACCACTGTTTAATGGAAAGAACATAATTTGCACGGAACATTTCATGTAGTTCAATGCCACATAACATCCATTTGCCCAGTAAGTGGACAATATTGAAAGATTCACTTGGAACAAACAATCGTGCCTTCTGTCTGATGGTGACAGAACTGAAGCCTTTATCCAAGCTGAAAATAATAGCTTACTGTGGTGACATAGCAGAGACGGAATAATAAGAGCTTAATGAATGACACTGAATGCAGAGATCTATGCAAACTGCCTGAAATATTCACAATTATGCTTCAATATGGTACCATTTCTCAGTCAAGTATTTATTCTGTTATGTGAAGATACAGCAGGTGAAATTCTAGCACAGACAGCTTAGGTCATGTTTTATTTTTAATCATAGTTGTAGAAAAAATATAATCCTAGTTCAGTTTCTTTACTTTCCTCAAGTCTAATGATTGTTTCCCACTTGTGGACCAGAATAATGTTCCCAATTCAGCTATGGAGCCTAATAATTTGCCTATACCTTTCCCAACGATTTATAAAACCAGTGGGATAAAAAAACGAATTCCTCCAGTTAGTAGATTTTTCTAGGATAAGATGATGTCATCAGTTAGCTGCAAACAGTAGGAAGCATTTCGTTAGTCCCCTTTTCCCCACTGATTGGACAGCAACATTGTATATTTGTAGAGTCACAAAGTGAGAGGCTGCAGCATGGTCTGTTTTAGGTGTTCACACAAGCAACAGTGTTTACTGCCCCCCTGAAAAGGGATCACCTTTCTGAGGACGAGGAAATTAGGTTTTAAGCTGTATAGGAGGTACTTTATTTGGTTATGCATATTCAAGTGCAGGGGCAGACTGACAACTAATGGGGCCCTCGGGCAATAGGGGATCATGGGGCCCCTGTATCCTTGCCCAAACTAAAAAAATCCTATGAAAAAGGTACCAGGGGCATCTCATGGGGCCCCCTACTGACCCCGGGCCCTCGGGCAGTGCCCGAGTTTCCAAATGGTCAGTCCGCCCCTGTTCAAGTGGTAACTTTGCATTGCAGGACCACGCTCCAGCTGTGAGCCAAGTGTTTGGGTAGCATGTAGGCAGGTGCAGCTAGCTACTTTGCCACTAGTTGGCACTGTACTGAAATAGTACAACAGGTAGTAACACTAGATGTTAGCCCCCTTTTAGTTAGACCCCTCCCTCAAGTGATGTCAGGGGTAAGTCAACACTTATATACAAGCTAGGTGGGGAAGAGATACAGAGAGTCTTGAGAATGGGCATGGGAAGGAACGACACACACCTATGAGCAGGTAGCCGACACAAGTAGGCCCTGGACAGAGCAGGCGACCAGGTGGTGTAGACCTGTATGCAGGAGGAGCTGGCTGTAGCCATTCTGTCCCTTAAGGAGGTGGGGGCTAAGGAGAACTGCAATGCGCCTTTTAGGCCACATTGGAGATCCCTGTGTGAGGTTGCTTTGCTGGAGGGTCCCCAGAAGAGATGTACCCAGATAGGAAATGTCTCACAGTCCTGTGAGTACTAATGTCCCTGGGCAGGGGATTGAAGGCAGATGGTTGCTAAAATGCTGGTCGTGCTTTCACTTGTGACTACTATGGACTGTCCATTATATGTGATTGACTGTGTATACCAAGTGACTCCGGAATGTCCCTGTAGTGTGACTGTTGGCCCATATGAAAAGGGACCTTAGATATTTTTGAACTGGAAAATGGTCTGAATGGTCTAGATTTGTTAGTAGTGTACCCCAAGGTTCAGTGTTAGGACTCTTACATTTTAATATATTTATAAACGATATAGGGTCTGGGATTAAAAATATCATTTCAGTCTTTGCAGATGACACCAAGCTGTGTAGTGGAATAACGTCCTTACAGGATGTCTCCAACTTACAAGCCGAACTCAATGCACTGTTTAATTGGGCAACTATGTGGCAAATGAGGTTTAATGTTGATAAATGTAAGGTTCTGCACTTGGGGGCTTAGAATATGCATGCATCATACATACTGGGGGGGGGGTACAACTGGGGGAATCAATGGTGGAGAAGGATCTGGGGGTTCTGGTAGATCACAAGCTTAATAATGGCATGCAATGCCAAGCTGCGGTTTCTAAAGCGAGCAAAATCCTCTCTTGTATTAAAAGTATTAAAAGAGGTATAGACTCCAGAGAGACAGATATCATATTACCCCCGTTACAAATCATTAGTAAGACCTCATCTGGAATATGCAGTTCAGTTTTGGGCACCAATTCACAAAAAGAACATTGGGGAACTGGAGAAAGTACACAGAAGGGCAACCAAACTGATAAGAGGCATGGAGGAGCTCAGCTATGAGGAAAGATTAGAGGAACTGAATTTATTCTCTCTTGAGAAGAGGAGATTAAGGGGAGATATGATCACCATGTATAAATACATCAGTGGTTCATATAGTGAACTCGGTGTAGTTATTCACCCTGAGGTCATCACAGAGGACAAGGGGGCACTTTTTACATCTGGAGGAAAAGAAATGTAATCTCCAAACACAGAAAGGTTTCTTCACAGTAAGAGCTGTGAGAATGTGGAATAGACTCCCTTAAGAGTCGGTTCTGGCCAGCTCAGTGGATTGCTTTAAAAAAGTCCTGGATTCTTTCTTAGATACACAGAATATAACTGGATACTAACATTTAAGGGTAAAGTTGTACCAGGGAATATCCGATTGCCTTTTGGGGAATCAGGAAGGACTTTTTTCCCCTGCAGGAGAAAATTGGATCATGCTTTGCTGGGTTTTTTACCTTCCTCTGGATCAACTGTGGGTATAGGATTAAAACTTTTTTTTTTGGTTGAACTGGATGGACTTTTGTCTATTTTCAACCAGACTAACTATATAACTATGAAATGAACAGGTACCAGGATTTACATGATAAAGTCTGTGAGCCAGCTTTTCATTACAGAAAATTGATGTTGGCCCTGGATGATGCCTGAATAAAGGAGATGCACTTCTTCTAGATACATAAAAAGTCAAAGGCACTGTCAGTGGGAGTGCTGGGATTTCTGTGAAAAGTAATAAATACCTGTTAGTGTTACATTCATGCATTACTTGCATGCACTTAGTATGAAAAA
Source organism: Staurois parvus (assembly GCF_062004578.1). Taxonomy (NCBI): domain Eukaryota; kingdom Metazoa; phylum Chordata; class Amphibia; order Anura; family Ranidae; genus Staurois; species Staurois parvus. The sequence goes on along the minus strand of NW_028318294.1, from coordinate 9,442,629 downwards.
TATATCTTATGTTAGGTCCCCTTTATGTGATAGTGTTTGTTAGCTAATTCAACTCTTTAATGCAATTTAGTTTCTTTCTTAAAGTATAAAAAATATTGTATCTAAAAGAAAAAAAAGTTTTGCAAAAAGGAAAAATAAGTGAGTATTGAAAACCTAGGGTGTTAGGTTGAAGTTGAAGAGGAACTGAACTTTAGAAGCTGTACCCAAAAAGGCAGACAGAGGGCAAATATCTAGTCGTCAGCATTGTCTATGGTCTTCCTGCAGCTGATCTTCTCCTCATTACTGAGTTACCATGCTTTGCTCTGCACTGTGTCTCTCTGTTGGAGCGGCCATCTTGGTAGAGGCAGGGCTTGGCTTCCTCATGTTAGAGCCTCCAGCAAGGAAAACAGCAAGCAGCAAAGTAGAGACTGTACTAAATTTTATTCCAAAATGAGGAATTTTAGCTAAAGCAGTACTGCTGTAACATAGCAAATCTTTACATTTTGAGTTCAAGTACATATTAAGGGTCCATTCACACCAGCCACTCCATTATAATGCAGTGGCTGGAGTGTGTTATGATGCTGGCAGCATTGATGCGCTGATCCTATGTATCTCACTGTTTACTTTTTTGTTGCAATTGAACTTTATTTAAATGTCACATAGTGACATTTCATCGAATTCTAACGGCCTGTGTGCGGTGACTACACTGAGCTAGAAAAAAGTACTGCATGCAACGCAGTGGTGTAAACAGGCCACACCCAAGACAAGGCATTCTGCCTTGTCTTGCAGTGGGGTTGAGGTGAAACTGCACTGGAATAGCTGCCCACACAATAAGACTACCCTTAGGCTAACCATGGGTTGAAGGAAAGAAAATCGCTCAATTCCCCCATCAACACAGTCAGTGGTGGAAACCTCCCACAGTCAGAATACAATTGTGCTGTGGGAGGTTTTCTCATAGTCAGAATACAATGATTACTACTGGTGGCCATTGGATCAATCACAACCAGTGAGGTGGGAGCGGGACTGAGACATGCTCTGTGTGTCCCATAAACACATAGAGGTGGCTCAGGAGCAATCACACACGAGTGCCCCAAGCTCAAGCAGCTTTCTCTGGGGGCACTGGACAAGAGGGAGGGGCCACAAGAACCGGCAGGGAACCAGAGAAGAGGAGGACCAGGGTTTCTCTGTGCAAAACCATTGCACAGAGCAGGTAAATATGCCATGTTTGTTATTTTAAAATAAAAAAGAAACCTTAAAAAACACTTTGAACTGTTACTAAACCCAGCACCCTGAATTCACTATATTTGGTTTCCCACTCAGAACATGGAAATGCAATTATTTTAGTAAATATAAACTGGTAAAAAACTTTTTTCATCAGTGCTAGAGCAGGCTTGTGACTTCTATTGGTTTCCAGCAGACCACTGGTTAAAGCTTGTAGGAGGAGTTTTCATTCTCCCCTGATTGTCCTATGAGGCTGCACAACCCCTGGCCCTCTGTCTGGACAGCGTTGATTGGCCCTGTGTTTATCACATGCACTCTCCCAAGAAAAAAAAAGAACTCTCTAGCAATATACACCAAACTGAGCATGTGCAGCTTGCCTCCCAAGGCTCTATTCTATCAGCAGATGGATAGGGGACAGTAGAAGGGGATGATCAGAGAAGACAGGATCAAACATCCTTTTTTACACAATGCAGAGGATTAACTGCTTAGATTCCACAGTAAGTATAAGAAACATGGTTTACTGCATATACAGTCTGATTTTACTAGTGAAATTGTGCAAGAATATTGTTATGGCGCCACTGTGATAAATACATTTATAACTTTGGTGTTGGAAATCCAAACACCAATGTTAATAACAGCTACCCCTATAAAGTGAACCAACACTATAAAGTCTTAAAAATAAATAGATCTAAAGGTGCTGTAATAAACCACTTATATGTGGGCAGCACAGTGGCTAAATGGTTAACACTTCCGCCTGGCAGTACTAGAGATGTTGGTTCGAATCCCAGCCACGGAACCTCCTGCCTGGAGTTTGCATGTTCTCCCTGTGCCTGTGTGGGTTTCCTCCAGGTACTCCGGTTTCCTCCCACACTCCAAAGACATGCTGGTAGGTGAATTGGCTCCTGTCTAAATTGTCCCTAGTATGTGCATGTATGTGAGTTAGGGACCTTAGATTGTACGCCCCTTGAGGGTTAGGGACTGATGTGAATGTACAACATATATGAAAAGTGCTGCGTAAAATGACGGTGCTATATAAGTACCTGAAATAAATACATAAATAATAATATGTGATCTAAATTGTAACAAAAATTAATAAAACACAAATATAAAGAAGTGCAAATGGCATATGTGTGTTTCTAACAGCAAACCATGAAAAACACACACAACCATTAAACATAAACCATCTCTTAAGGTATGGGAACATGTGATACACTCAATGTCCAATAAAAATGATAGTCTCTTTCTTCCTAATCTTAAGGTGTCAAAAAACGAATTCTTAAATCTTCGCTGTGTGCTCATAAAATATAAGTGGATTGCTCACTCACCAGACATTTATGACCCCAGTTACGGCGGTCAAAAAGCGCTTGTTTGGACAGATATATCCAAGAATCAGCCCCTGGGTGTCTTATGGTATCCTCCTTTCCATCCACAGACCACAGGCATTGTATCAGCAGGGGGGATACAAATGGTTATCCAGTAAACCACACAATGTACAATTGCTCCAGTACCGGCTCTTTTTACTCTTGGTAGAATGTGTGCCACTCTCCATCCATTGACCACAAAAATTTTTTTTGGCACCTTAAGATTGAGAGAAAGAGACTATCATATGCCATATGCACCTCTTTATATTTGTGTTTTATTAGTTTTTGTTACCATTTAGATCACATATAAGTGGTTTATTACAGCGCGTTTCTGTTTACTTTTAAGTCTGACTTTACTGTTGAGGGTTTAGTAACACTTTAACCTCCTTAGCGGTTTTCCCGAGTGTAGCTCAGGGTAAAATTTCAATACCAAGAGCGATAACCCCGAACTACACTCGGGCTTACCATGTGGCGTTGCTCAGGGGGTCCCTGCAGCACTTACCTTGTCCTTCGCTCCCACGATGTGTCCCCTGCAGCGTCCCCGGCCATCTCCTCCGGCCGATGCCGGCATCCGGCTTCCGTGTTCCGGTCCCTGTGACGTCAAGACGTACGGGCGCCGGAATCGGCGGGAAATTTGAAATTTTTTAAAAACGTCATTTTTGCTGTCATTGCTGTTTCAATGCATTTCACATACATTTTGTCCCTACTGCTTTGTCCTGTGCCCTGCCTGCATTTTGACTGTTCTTTCTGCCTGGAAACTTAGAAAAGTCCATGGCGTCCAAAAAGCGTCCCTTTACGTCAAAAGCAGTTTTAGACCGGCTAGAGAACAGCAATAGTAAATCAGAACCACTTGCAGAATTGAGTAATAATGATTTGTGGGGAAATTCGTCATCAGACACTGAAAACGATTTTGCGACTTTGCTCAGCGATGTGCGAATTTGCCTCTGTATTTCAAATTTCAGTGTTTTTGGTTTGATTATATTATTGAATTAAATGTATTATTATTATATTATTATTTTTTATGATTATTTATTAAATTATAATTTATGATTTTGTGTTTCAAGTTTTATCCTACCCGGGATGTTTACTAGACTCTTGTTCGGACAGATTTCAGTGAGTTATTCCTAAAAATTACAGCCTACAATAAAATACTACATATTTCCATGCAAAATAATGGTACAGCTTTGAGCACAAAAAATCGGAAAGAATAATACCGCCAGGGAGGTTAAGGGATGGGATTAGAAGTTACATTGAAATTAAATCAGAATTACAACTTCAACAAAATTTGCTTTATTTAGTTACTTTGCATTTTTAACAAAAATAAAAAAAGCAGTTCTCCTTGTAATACCTACTGTCTGGCTTGCTATTAGCAGCACGTGTTGGAGTCAGTCCATATAAAGACTGATTACACTGTTCAACAGGTAAAAAGTTTTGGGCATAAAATTAGCTAATCTTACATAATTTTGGGGTGCTGAAAACGAAAATGACCCTAAAAAATGTTGATTGGCTCTAGTTTCCATGATATAGTCACCCATCTAATGACGTAAGCCATTCAAAATTATGATGCAACTTCAGCTGCATATTGCGCAATTGATACTGGTGACCAATAGAAAATTGCATGTATACTGAGATGATGCAATATTAGCCTTTAATTGCATCACTTCACTGCATAAAAGCTGCAGTATCTGTAGCTGATTGTAGTTCGACAGAGTCTTTACATTTCGTTTTATGCTTATATAGGCTACTCAGTAATGCCTCGAACTTGTGTGAATAAAGCAGATAATTTCTGCTATATCTGCGGTGAAATAACTTTTATCTCACAAAAAAGGAGGATAACAGGAATGATTAAGAAAGCCTACAACTTGTATTTTGGCTGCAAGATAGGAGACCAGGACAAGAGCTGGGCACCACATATATGCTGCAATTCTTGTGGGATGGCACTGGAGCAATGGTTGAATGGAAAAAAGGCATCTATGCCTTTCGCTGTGCCAATGATTTGGAGAGAGCCAACAGATCATGTTAGTAATTGTTACTTTTGTATGGTGCCTCCAATTGTAAAAGGGCTAAATAGGAAGAAAAAGTTATCTGTGCACTATCCAAATATTCCATCGGCAATACGTCCAGTTCCTCATGGAGAGGGGCTACCAATTCCTAAAGCACCAGAATCCTTCGTGGTTGAGTCAAGTGAGGAAGAACCTGAAGCGTGTAGTCACGTGCAGTTGTAAGAGATAGCCCTTTCCTCGAATACAAGAGAAAAGCCAAGAGAAGCAAAACCGACACAAACTGAAGACAAAACTAGTGAGAATCCTAAGTATTAAAATGATTCAACTTAGCTTATGGCTATAATTTTTCTTGGTAATCCTATGCAATATATTATGCCATTTAGGCTTTGTTATGTAGTCAATATCACTTGCTTTATATTTGTGGAAAGACATCTATCTATATAATTATTGTGCATTATGTAGTCATTACGCCTATAGTAGAAAACTTTCCGTTTACAGAAAAACTAGAGCCAATTGACAAATTTCATTGTTATATTTGAACTCAGAATGTGAAATTCATTAAAAAATGGATCCTTTTGTTTCCAAAACTGGCAAAAAATAAAAATTTGTTGAACAGTGATTAGTAAGTTAGGTCTAAAATGACCCTTTTTGCCCAATAACTGGCTTGTGTATGGGCACTCTAGATTCACCTGATCAGGGGCGGACTGACAACTCATGTGACCCCCAAGGAATAGGGGATCATGGGGCCCCTGTGTCCTTGCCCACACTCAAAGCACACTCCAAAAAGCCTATAAAGGTACCGGGGCATTTCATGGGGCCCCCTACTGACCCCGGGCCCTCAGGCAGTGCCCGAGCGCTCGAATGGTCAGTCCGCCCCTGCACCTGATAAGACATGCCATTCAGATACAATAAAACTCTTTTTGTCAGAAAGTATGTTACATCATGGCTGTTTTCAACCATCACAAAGTAAGCCAAGCTAATGAACCCACTTTTGTTAATGCATTGTCATGTATGTCATACATCCTAAAAAAGAACTGCGGGAATAAAACGGAGTACAAAGAAACACATTAAGGGCCATGTTTTTCCTCTTTAAAAGAAGAAACAGAACTTTATCTTCATTACGCAGCAGAACATGGCAGTTTCTTTGCATTTAACAGATGAACTAATGAGGAAGCAAGTAAAATTGCTAAAAAATGTCATCACCAGACAACAGGATAAAGACGTTGGAAGTTAATAATACACAACGATAGCATGTTTGAATTTTAAACGGGTTCGTTCTTGAAGAGAACTACCATTGTAGCTAAGTAACACTAGAAAAATGAAGAAAATGAACAATGTAAAGATATTAATAGCAAACGTTCGGCAGACTATATTCTGTGGGGATGTGCTTACAACTATACTTCTGTGCACATTAAAAACAGCATGTGAGAAAGAGTTCAAGTAAGTACTATAGATCAGCTGTCTTTTATAGTTTTGAACCGTCGTCATTCTCATCATCATCTTTTGATGACAGTATAATCCTGTTGGGGTCAGAGAGGCAAAGGGCAGATATAAGAGGCTACATATGTTCCTGGAAGATACCAAGCTGTTATTGGTTACTTACGGGGCTAGGACTTTCTTCTATCTCGATAAGCTCTCAGGTGGACCTTACAAGGAACCTCTGCTTGGCTTTTTCACCAAGAACGTGGAGGAATGTAGGTCCAGCACCTCCAGAACTGAATCTATGTAATGGTAAAGGGTGCTGGAGGGTCTATTGATTCTGACTGCTGTGGGAACCTTTGTTGCAGGGGGCCTATTGTTGCTGGGATCTTTTATTGTGGAGGACGTCTTATGTTACTGGGGGTCAATTGTTTCTGGGAGGATCTACTGTTGAGGGAGAGGGCTACTGTTGTTTGCTACTGGACGTTGTATTCATGCTGGATGCTGGGAGATTTATTGTTGCAGGAGGGGGTTTATTGTTGCTGGTGGGAGATCTATTGTTGATGGTTGGGGTCCATTGCTGTTGAGGCAGATCTATTGTTGCTAGGAGGATCTATTTTTTTCTGGGGTGTCTATTGCTTCTGTCTGCAGGGGAAATTTTGTTTACTGCTCTTCTTGTTAATACAAAATACTTAGCAGCACAAAATGATACTTGTTTCTGTATTCTCTAAAAGGGATGGTACTGGGAGGTGGGTAGGGGGTGGAACCAAGGGACAATGGGATGCCAAGGGCAGAGACAAGGGGATAATTAGGAAAAAGGGAATACCTGCATCCATTCTTTGAGAAAAAAAGCCCTGGACCTCTGATTGGGATATCTCTTCCAATGGAACCTTTTATTTTAAACAGTTGCTCTCCCAGACTGGAATGTCTCATTATAATAAGGAAAGTAAACCCAGCAGTTCTATGCAACCTCATTATTGTCCATTCAACCCCCAACCTTGTATTGTCTGTCAGAACCTACATTAATGCCTCAGCACCAGTCCAATTATTAGTTGTTTATTTCATCCATCACAAGCAGGGTGCCCAGGTACATAAAAAAAGAAAAGTCACAGTTTTCCTTACAGTTAGAGGGGACACCTCCATACTTTCTGAGAGTACAATAGTCCTTGATGTAGAGGACCTGGTCTTCATTCCTATCTCTTCACATTAAAGGGAATGTATAGTGGTTTTCTACATATTTTCTTTCACCATTTATTATGGTCAGAGTCAAGTGTTAAAAAAATAGCAATGAAGTATCAAATATTTAAATTATGAGCACTGTGTATATTTTATTTTATTTGCTTTTTAATGTTTTTTTTTAATGGCTTATAGCCAAAAAATGGAGCTCTAGTTTCCTTTTCACATTTGACATTGTATCTTTATAGCTGGTAAACATATATTTTTATATATGGTCTATATTGGCTTTATGCTGATTTGGCAAATGAATTGGTAAAGAGACTTAAAAAGCAATTTTACTTTATTTTTAGCACTGATATAGCACATATTAGGCCGTCAACAGGAAAACTGGACTTCAAGACAATGCATGCTCCCCAACCTTGGGGTGATCTCAAGTCAACCATTGGCATTCAATTTTCATTTTTAGTTTT